>NW_022990513.1:1840553-1876755 GCF_902827175.1 Gymnodraco acuticeps
AGTGCAAGACACTACAGCATTTCAGAAAACACAACTACATTTCAGAAAACACTACAGCATTTCACATTGGACGGAAAGGGTATTCCTTTAGGGAGAACACTTCTTGTTTGTGATTGGACAGAGCCAGCCAGAGATGCACTGCTGTGATTGGTTGTTTTGGCTGCCAGTCAAGAAATGACGCTTCGTGATTGCCCAACAGCACAATATGTCCCAACCATCGTCCCAACACATCAGCCGTTAGCACACACTCAGAGCTCACAGCTCCTCATATCTGTTCAGAAACTGGACAAAAGTTAAACAAGTACAAACCACAGACTCAGGGGCGGCGGGTACTGTAGGCTAGGGAAGGCTAAGCCTTCCCAAATATTTGTGTCACTGCATCCTGGTAAAATAAAAAAATAATGTATAATGTTTGTGTCTTTGACATTAGCGCTGCTATGCAGCCACCTGTGCCCTGTACCACGAAGCCAGTTCAACAAACCCTGGATATGTTTGAGTTATCTTAACTAACCCTAACAAACGAGATCTCGCTAAGCGGTCCTACGACGCTTGTTGTCAACTCGGTAAATCAAGCCAGGGATTCTCTGTCCGGCTGAGAGCGCGTTCACGTGAAAGGGGCGGGGTTAGCTACATTTGACCAATCACAAACAGGGACAAGTGTACTGACAGCGCAGCGTCATACTTCATTAATGAAAAGTAAACTGATATTAGACAAATACAAACTTTAAACATCCATGGTGCGTTCACACCAGCCTTTTATAGTCCGGTTGAACGAACCCTGGTATGTTTAGCCGCTTGGTGCGGTTCATTTGGGTCGGTGTGAACGCAGTCTGAGACCTCTGAAGTGAACTAAACAACCGGACTCTGGTCCGCTAAAATAGGTGGTCTCGGAGCGCTTGCTAGTGAACTCTGGAGCGGTTCATTGCTGGTGTGAACGCAGTCCGCACCAAAACATAGGAAGTGTAGTATTTACGTGTCACAAGAACGCGGATATCTTCAAAATCTTTAGCGAAAGAGTCTTTCAAGACATCCGCTGTTGTTTAATTAAAGAGCGAAGCAGAATGAAGTGTTGAACAGTGTCGTGTGAAGTAAAAATGCTCCGTCAGCCAGTGGCGTAGCTGTGGGTGGGCCCACCCACATGCACGTCTGGCCCACCCACAGCCAATCAGCGCTTCATAGCGCAGAGCCGGGAAGCCCAGAAGGAAGTGCCACAAACTGCAGTTCATCTAGTGGCCGACAGGGGATGGATGCAAAAAGGAGCAATTCCCATAGACCCCCATGTTAAAATGCCCAACTTTACAGCAGAAATAAACATGTTTCTAGCCTGGATCCAATAAAACTTATTCTGGATATAGTTAGATTGCACCTTCATGACAATGGAATAGGGAGTGCATTTTTTTACCGTGAGTTTTTATAGTAGGCCTAAGTAAAGTAACTTTTGCCATGAGTGAATGAAAGTATTATTTCTTCTTGAGGTCTGCAGTTTAGCGTGTACACATTTGCTGAATATGAAAACACTCAGTGTGTGCCCACTGTGCGACTGTCAAGGATAAACAACCTGTGCCCCCGATATATGTCGTATGTATTATTGCTACACAAACATTACATTACATTTTAAGTGTCGCCAACTCCGTTTCTAATATGCAAAAAGACAACAAAATGCGTCTGATTATTTTTAGTATTTTAGATCTTTCCAATCCAGTCGAGAGATCTCTCTCCCCCGTCTGTGTGCGAGGGGGCGGGGCAGTTTACACACACGCAGCTGCTACATGCAGCAACACACACACACACGGAGGAGATGGCGGAGAGAACGCGCTCCGAGGTGTGGTTAAATTATAGCCGTGTCGATGTGGACAATGCTCGTTACCATAAGTGCAATAAGAGTTTAGCATGTAAGGGCGGTAACACGAGCAATTTGTCTAAACATTTAGCAAAAGTGCTCCACATCCAGACGGAGGAATGCACCGGGTTCCACTGTCTTTCTAGTAGCTCTGTAGCCCCGTCCACGAGTAACGTTTCCACGCCAGGTGTTATGTATGCTAGCAGCAACACACGGAGTTAACTACATTATACAAACATGGGTTAATGATTAGAGGAAACTGAGTTATTTAGTTTGTTAAAGTTTCAGCTATTCTGTTTACAATTCTGTCATCAGATTATTTAATACGATTTGTTAAAACATTGTTGTTTCTTTTGATGTGAAATATTATGTATTTAATTTAAATAAAAAGCAATGTTAGTTTTGTTCACAATTTGTTTAGTTAGTTTACCTTATTTTTTCTCCAAAATAACCAATAAGAGTACCGTTAAAGGACCGGGTTGATAAGTGCCATCGATAAAAGTAGTAGTACCGTTAAAACCTTAACGATACCCATCCCTCGTCATGTGGAGGTCAGTTTTACACACATTCTGAGGCCGCCGTGCCTATGTTTTTGTTTTCACTGCTAATTTATGCTTATGTTCTATTAGTGCATTAAACAATCATTAAAATCATTAATGAAGTTTCAGCTCAGACCCCACGCTTAATATGTCTCCCCCTGGCCCACCTACATTTCTCCAGGCCCACCCACACAATAATTCCTGGCTACGCCACTGCCGTCAGCTACATAAAAGTAAGAACACCTGTCGTCGGTGAAACGCCCCTCCTTACTGCAGAACGTCTCTCATTATGTTATAATGTTTTTAACGCACGTTGTCTGATTATATAATCATATGCGCGGGCCGCTAGTGTCTGTTGATCTCCAGATTAACAGCAGCATGAGAATAACCTGCCGAAAGTGCCGATGCTCCATGGCGGAGGCTCCGGTAGAAATTGCTGGGATTTGCGGTTTTACCCCCTTAATGTCTGACCAATGGTTGAACAGCATTTCCGTGCACCTGACTTGTGTTTAAAGTTTATAGTCCGTTAGAGTTTTGCCCGTGTGAACGCAAACCGAACCTTCTGAAAAATGAAACAATGTAGCAAACTGTCGTCTGGTGCACACCAGAGAAGCGGACTATTAAGTGTGAATGCACCAACATAAACATATAATCCAGGAGGATACAAGCCACATACATACTTACACATACACATACATACATACATACATACATACATACATACATACATACATACATACAAGCCACACCTTGCACCTGCAAGGTGAATATAGAACAACTGGTTAAAAAACAAATAAACTACTGAGTGTTTGAAAGCGTACATTAACAGTTTTATGATAATAACATGAAATACAAATGAAAGCAATAGACAGGAATATATGCATATACAGTAGAAAGGACACAATGAATATTATAACATGTAAAGGTGGGGTAGGTAATGTTGAGAAACCGGCTCGAGAAACACTTGTTGTTATATTCCATGGAATGCTCTTAACATCCCGATAGCAATGAATATATTAAATGCTTTGACAAAAAAATCCATAAAAAAACGTCATCTGTGGAAGCTGTAGTACTGTAAAAAGCACGACCAATCATTCGGCCCGGCTAAAGTAACTGGATGGCCTACCTGCCTGTCAGCCTTCCATTAGGGGTGGGCGGATCGATCCCAAAATATCGATACTTCCGATATTACGTTACGTTTCAAAATATCGATACTAGAGCCAATAGGATCGATACTTTTATACCCTTTTTTTCCTCTCCTCTACTCGTCAATTTAATCAAAAACGATGTGCAGACAAACACAAGTATATATGCGCTCTTTTCTTCTCTCTCGTCTCCTCTCCACTGCCGCGAGTGCGACACACACGTTAATGTTGTGTTGTGCCTGTAGAGTATTTCTTCTTCTACTACTTATTTTTCTACCTCTATTGGTTCTTATTCTTCTTCTTCTACACACACACACACACACACACACCACACCACACACACACACGTGCGGTGCATGATGGCTGAGAGAAAGAGGAGCGTTGTGTGGTGCTATTTCACAACGGTCAATGACAATTTAGCGAACTGTGATGTGTGCAAGAAGGCAGTTCGCTACTGTGGCAACACAACCAATCTTTATAAGCACATGAAAAGCCACGACAGAGAAAACAAGGAGCTGCAAGAAAAAAGAAAGGCGGAAGAGGGAACTGCAGCAGACAGAGGCAGAGCCCCAGCAGTGAGACAGAGCTCCCTGGCTGCGTCCTTTCAGAGAGGCAATGTATATCCAGGTACGGTAGTAGTGAAATTAATCAAATCTAATCTTCAGCAATCACACTATCAATAAAACAAAGGCAACAAATGAGCCAGATATAAAGATAATAAATAAGCTGTGTAAAACAATTTAAAGTCAATATAGTATACAATAAAACAATAGTAACCTACTAGGTTACTATTGTTTATTGTATATTGACTTTAAATTGTTGGCTACTATGAAAACAAAAAGTGTCCCAAATATGCAACCGAAATAAGAACATCTTTAATTATTTTGTTATTTAATTCTAGGTGACTCCAAAAGATCTCTGGAAATAACAAGAAGCCTAGCAGAGATGATTGTTAAGGACCTGCAGCCTCTCTCTGTGGTTGAAGATGAGAGTTTTAATAATTTTGTAAAGACACTTGATCCATGCTACAAGATTCCAAGTAGGAAAACTTTCATGGAAGGGAAATGACCAGCAATGTGTGAAGAATGCCACTCAAAAGTGAAGAAGTATCTGGATGATGCAAACAGTGTTGTACTCACAACAGACATGTGGACATCAAGAGCCACAGAGGCATATTTAACTGTCACATGCCATGTTATTGACGAGAACTGGCAAATGCAAACATATGTCCTAGAAACGTGTAGTTTTGCAGGACAACACACTGCTCTCAACATTTGCTCAGAGTTGAAAAGAATCACTGATGAATGGGGCATAACTGACAAGGTTCAGGCTGTAGTCACTGATAATGGTGCCAATATGGTTGCTGCAGTGCGCAAAGCAGGTTGGGCGCATTATCCATGTTTTGCACACACATTGAACCTAGTGGTAAAAGACTCCATTAAGGCACTTCCTGATGTACTTGACATCCAGCACAGATGCAGTGCTATAGTGTCCTTCTTTCACCACAGCACAAGAGCAGTAGAGAGGCTGAAAGAAATACAATATCAGCTGAAGATTCCAAACCACAAATTGATCCAATCAGTCGAAACAAGGTGGAACTCTGTGTTCCATATGTTTGAGAGACTATGTGAGCAGAAGGAAACTGTTACCACAGTCCTCTGTCTTCTTGGAAAGAGCTCACTGTGCTTGAGTGATGAGGATTGGGCCAATATCAGTCTCTCCATTGATGCCCTGAGACCCTTTGAAGAGGTAACAAGGGAGATATCGACTGAAAAACATGTTTCAGTATCAAAAGTGATTCCCCTTGTGTCACTCCTTCTGAGAGCAACTGGAATGTATGAGCGCAAAGGTAGCAAGCTAGCTGCTGAGCTGTCAGTGCAATGCCAACGTCGCTTCAAAGGTATCGAAGGCTGTTATGGTCTCGCTGCCAGCACCTTCCTGGACACAAGATTCAAAAACCTTGGGTTCCGCGACACAGGAAAAGTGGAAACATTGAAAATGCGACTCATGAATGACATGCAGTTAGTGAACCAGACCTCAGCCACTTCAGAGTCAGCCCCTGAACCTACCACCTCAAGCTCAACCTCAGCCACAAGCTCTGCCTCATCAGCAATAGCTCCTCCTACCTCAAGCTCCCCTGTAGGGGCTGCTGCATCCCCACATGCACCAACTGCAAAAGGTGGGATATGGGCAGAGTTTGACACTGAAGTGGTTGCATCCCAGCATCATCGCATGACTGGCAGCGATGTCATCATCGAAATGCGCCACTTCGCAGAAGAGAAGGTAATTCCACGGGATCAAGACCCCCTACTTTGGTAGAAAAATAAGGAGCAAAAATTCCCCATTCTAAGCAAGCTTGCAAAGAAACACATGGGAGTCCTTGCATCATCTGTACCTGCAGAAAGGGTTTTCTCAAAGGCAGGACAGTTAGTGTGCCAGAGAAGAAGTGTACTGAAAGCGAAAAATGTAAACATGATATTGTTTCTGAACAAAAACCTATAGTGGTTCCCAACAGGAACAGAGCCCAACAGGGGCCCAACAGGGGTTACAAGTTAAGGACCAACTAAGATTGGTATTGTATGCACTTTTTCTGTTAATGCATAAGTTGTTATAATGTTATACATAATTCATTGTTCTCCTGCAGTTTGTACTTGCCTATTGTTATTTTTCATGTTTGCACTTTACATTTGCAAAAGTAAAACTTGTATTTGTCTATAAAAACTGTCCTGTCTTTAATTGAAAATGAATTCGTATTTAGTCTATTTATGATGCATTCAGCTCAAAAATCATGTCATGCAGCTCTCCCCTACATGGAAGTACATAAGACGTTTTTCATTTTGAAAAGTATCGGTATCGGTATCGGCGATACTGGCCCTGAAATACTTGGTATCGGATCGATTCCAGATTTTGTGGTATCGCCCACCCCTACCTTCCATCTGTGCACAAACTTATCTAGTGCCCTCATTGGTCATGTACGCGTTCGTGTGTGTTGGAGGAGGGGCTCTGTAAGGAAGTGGCAGATTGTTTCTGGCTGTGTATTTTCAAATTCTAGCGCACTCGAGCTGGTTTCTCCAAAATTACCCACCCCACCTTTAATGTAGCCTTACTATGTAGGCTAACCTAAATATGGTGCTTTTCTACAGATTACCTTACCACTGCACTGGTAAGGTAAAACTAGGCCGATTAATAAGATGTGAAGTGCTTTGTAACTTTGACCCGCTTGACTGAATACAAAACAAACAATGAAGAAAGAGTTTTCTCTGAGCTGCTTCGCTGCTGTAGCTCCCCGGGACCCAAAAGTGGCGTATCATGTACTTCAACATCAATGCATACGAATGTGCTCGATATATGCTGTATTGAACCAATAAACTAACACAAACTAACTGTATCACTATAACATGATGATGATGGTGATAAAGAATGCATCTAATGTTCCCGCTGTTCATTATTATACAAAAACATCCTGCTCTTACTTTGAAAATCATGCGGATATGTCGTCTTCAGCCGGCCATCACGTGTTTTCCGAAAATAACCAAGTGACACGAGTAGATTTTAGCTGAGACCGGCGGAAAGGTTGTCTCAAAATTCTGTGTGTGTAAAAAGACCATCTACAAGCAGAGATGTGAGATCCACAAGCACATTTTTGGTAGACAAATACAAAATGGATTCACAAATGCCTGATCAAAAGTTGTAAATGTTAAAGAGATATTCAAAGATCTATTTATTATTTGTAAAAATATTTTTGCGTATTTTCAGATCTGTCACATTTATTTGTGAGTTTGCAAATCTTTTAAATGCATTTGTGGATGGTGTTTTACATTTACAAATCACATATTTACACACAAATTATTTTTATGTTCACACAAATCATTATGAGATATATCTAAGCCAATAGGAAAATAACACATTTTCTCTGTTTTTATCATGAAAAACAACAGTGAATTCATGTATTAAAAATGGCATTTAAAGGGTTAAAATCGTGAAAATGATGAAATATTTGGTATTTCTCTAGGGCTGAAGTTACTTTAAGATTGAACCCAACAAAGTGGTGAAAAAATATTTTAATATAATGTTTTTATCAAACCTTTTGGCAGTGGACATGTTTGTCCCGAATGGTCATTTAGGGTAGTCCATTTTTAAAAACATTTTAATTTGAATTCCAAAATATATCGAGAATATAGCCTCGTTACAAAAAATCATGCCATTTCAGTAACACAACCAAAGTTATTGCCAAATGAAATGTGAAAAATGAACCATTTGGACAAAAATGTCCAGAGTTATAAATATCATGTTTTAGGCTCGGGCTGATTTGACCACGGAACCCCGAATCACGGCCATCACAGGTCCGTCCTCATCTGCGATCTTATTTTGTGAGACAACTTCCGGTAGCAGACTATGAAAAAACGTTTTTTTTTTCCGTTTCTATTTACTAGTGGTTTTATTTTTCATTTTGAGAAGTAGACAATGAAAATCATCCCGTTTTTTAAGTTTAGTAAATCCCTTTTTGACTATGATAAAGAAAAACACCTTTCATTTCAATTTAATTTTTTCAATTTCCAAACGAAAATTAAATATCCACTCGTTTTTTGTTTTTGAATATCCTTTTGTGAAAAGAAAATCCAATGACCAAAACATACTTTACCATGTTTAGTTCTGACTCTGGGGACAGAAAGCAGACCCAGAAGACCCGAGAGTTCTGGGTGGTCAACACATTCTCACTCCCAACTCGGCCTATGTTGACGTTATGTCAGGATCCCTTGGCGTCACCATCAAACGCAGTGGGGGCCCTTTAGCGTCGATATTCAACTATCAAGGCGTCCCATTGACTTGCATAGAGCTCCCTGAACGTTGGTAATAGACGAGTTGGGATCGCGGAGAAATGCTCTCTGCAGATCCATTCTCACAGCGTTTATCAACCTTTTTCTTACTCAATATCAAGCCACACTTATTGTTTTTACTTCTTTAATGTACAATGTATAATGTCGGACTTTTGTTGCTGTCAGTTAAGGGGAGAGTAGGGGCTCAGAATACTGAAATCTGTATTGTTTCATCGTTTTTTCCTTCTAATTTTGTATTCTCTTCTAAACCACAACACATAGTTATCCTTGTGTTTATTTATTTGTTTGATTGTATACTGTCGGACTTTTGGAGTCCGTCAGGACCGACAGTCGGAGCAGCTCATTCGAACACAGAAAGCTGTATTTTCAAAATAAGAGTTCATTTTAATATTATGTTTGATAATATATATTTTATTAACTAGACCACTGGGTCATGTTAAGACCATCTTTTCTGTCGATTTGGTGTTACAAATATAAAAACAATATATGTGTGGATAACAAAATACATCCATCATAAACTAAACTGGAAACAGTGTGTTAACACTGTAAACTTGACAGTTTTTGTAACCCGCCTAGTGGTTAAAGCACGTTATTGCATTTGTTTGTTGATATGTTATATTTGATGTAAACATATTAAGAGTACATACAAAATAAGGGGAAAGTAGAAGGTCAATGATAGAAATATAGATGAAAATATCAAGAAGCTGTAGTGATCTCTACAATAAAACAGTGTATTGCCTGATAGGAGGATGTGCAAAACAGACAAACTAATAAGGCTTTATTCAAACATTAAAGAATACTTTAGGTTAAGGTCTTCTTTTGAATAAGAAAAAAGCTTTGGGGGTATCTATCTACAGATAAATATTAAGCCTGACAAAATACTTAACGTATAATATATTGCATGGTTTGTTTTGGAACTTGACAATCAACTTTCCTGCAATGTTAACTATGTTGAAGCACTTATTTTAACTGATATTATACATATTATACTCTTATAAGATGTATCTAGATCAGTGTTTCTCAAACTTTTTCATGCCAAGGACCACTTAACCAATAAAAAAACACTCGCGGACCACCTAACTCCACAAATATCCAAAAACACATTGTTTTTTACAAATCGCCTGAAAATGGTACAAACAAGTGGCCACATGTGTGATGAAGGTGTTTATCTGGGCTATATCATGCAATTGAAAGTGAAACTTAAGCTCGCTCCATTGCGGAGATATTCCCGCGAGAGAGCGGAAAACTTTAATTAATTAATTAATTTCAAATGTGAAATTTTACCAATATACTCACGGACCACTAGGGGGCGCTCACGGACCACCAGTGGTCCGCGGACCACACTTTGAGAAGCACTGATCTAGATAGTATAAGAAATGTGCAGAATATGACAGTTTAATGGTGGAGGTATACACACATATTGATAGATGTCTTGTAATGCACTGTTGAGGAACCTGCGACCCAAGTTCTTCATCTCTAACCTTTTTCATCTCCGACCTGGTCAAGTATTGAATATTCAATAAATAAAAAACACAGAATTATTAAATATAAAACACAGAATTTGTGTGATTATACTAAATGATTTACAAATAAACACCACTGCATATTTACAACTGTTACACATGCTGATGTAACGCAAATGTTTCCAACTTGGGATCAATAAAGTATATCTTATCTTAAGCTGATCGATGGCTACTGCCATATTTGCAAAATGTGCCTCTGACCCTTGACAAGTGCGTGTTTCAGGCTTATCTAGGGGGGGGGGGTGGACCCGTTCAAATCCAGTTTTGGACAGTCTGCCGTGGTTTCATCCCATTTCAAAGTGCTGTTTGACGCTCAGCGTAACCCTCGGCGCACACTCAAACATCCAATCCAATCACAGAGCTTGAGGACTATCACAGGGTTTGTAGGTTTTTTCAAGCAAAACCAAGAGAATACTTACTTCCGGGTGTAAAATTCTCTAAAGCAACTACTATGAGCTGCTCCGACCCTCGATCCTGACGGACTCCAAAAGTCTGACATTATACAATCAAACAAATAAATAAACAAGGATAATTGTGTCTTATTGTTGAGTAAATAACAGTGTGTGTGGTTTAGAAAATAATACAAAATTAGAAGGAAAAAACGATGAAACAATACAGATGTCAGTATTCTGAGCCCCTACTCTCCCCATAACTGACGGCAACAAAAGTCCTACATTATTCAATTCAAATAAAGAAGTAAAAAAATCAAGTCTTGATATTGAGTAAGAAAAAGGTTGATAAACGCTGTGAGAATGGATCTGCGGAGAGCATTTCTCTGCGATCTCAACTCGTCTACTACATACGTTCATGGAGCTCTATAGAAGTCTATGGACATCCCCGAAAGTTCGACGCTAAAGGCCCCCCCCCCTTGCGTTGGAAAGTGACGACAGGGACCCTGACATAACGTCAAGATAGGCCGCGTTGGGAATAAGAATGTGTTGGGGTGGTTCATAATTTAGCAGGAGATCAGAAATGTATTTTGGGCCTAAACCATTCAGTGCTTTATAAACCAGCAGCAGTATTTTGAAATCTATTCTTTGACACACAGGAAGCCAGTGTAAAGACTTCAGAACTGGAGTGATGTGATCCACTTTCTTAGTGTTAGTGAGGACTCGAGCAGCGGCGTTCTGAATTAGCTGCAGCTTTCTAATAGATTTTTTAGTGAGACCTGTAAAGACACCATTACAATAGTCGAGTCTTCTGGTGTCAGTAACTCTGTGCCCATGTTCAGGTCCGCTGCATGTTGAACATCTGGGGGGTGATCCTGTACTTGAGGCTGACTTGGATCACTGCTCAGGCTGGTATTGGTACGTCCACAACATGTTTATTTGCTTTGTCAATTGTAGATGTAATTTAACCTAAAACAGTTATTGACTGTGAAAGCTTCAGTCTATCTGACACATGATTTATCTCGTCTGTGTCTCTGTCAGGTCTGACCTGGGTGATCATCCTCCTCTCCTCCTTCATCACTGGGATCACCGGCCTCTCAACCTCCGCCATCGCTACCAACGGCAAGGTCAAAGGAGGTCTGTGTGCTCAGTTTAACATGCAGCCAACTTTGTAGTTTACCTGTTAAAAAATAAGGATTAATATCATAAGAATATATGGACCTTTTTACACGTTATTGACAGTGATTGATGACCACATTTCCCACAAAATGTTTCTCCTGTCTTCAGGTGGGACCTACTTCCTGATCAGTCGCAGCCTTGGTCCAGAGCTGGGGGGGTCCATCGGTCTGATCTTTGCATTTGCAAATGCTGTAGCTGTGGCCATGCACACTGTGGGCTTTGCAGAGACTGTAAGAGACCTCATGAGTGTAAGTAGATTGCTGTGAGGGAACATGTATGTGGAGCAAAGCTTACAATGATTATGTACAGTTCACACACTTTGTCCTTCTGTTTAAACACATGTAGTTTCACGTACTGTCCTCCTCAGGAACATGGAGCTGTCATGGTGGACCAAACCAATGACATCCGTATCATCGGCATCGTTACTGTCACATTACTACTGGGTCTCTCAATGGCTGGCATGGCGTGGGAGTCAAAGGTTAGTTCAACAACGTTATGACAACATGGTAAACTGCTATTATGGTCAACAACAATAGGCTGGTTTTTTAGAATATAGTCAAAACAAACAACTCCCACACTTTAATGTTCACTATATTGGTGCCTACGAAAGCACAACTGCCTAGGTGAAAAAACAAGTGAACATTTAAGCCAAGGGTATCAAACATATGGCCCACGGGACAAACTGGCCCGCCAGAGGGTCCAATCCAGCCAAGCCCCTTTGGAGCGTCCGCATGCAAGCAGTGAGCTCTGTGAAGAGAAGACTGTCTACCAGCAGATACTCAGCTAAACGCTGCCATGATTAGCTCTGAGTGTTAGCGATGCTTGCTAATGTAAACACAGACCATATTACTTCCAAAACACATCGCACATTGTTTCTGATACAGCACATAGCTTTACATATATATATAACAACTTTACTCTCCTTAAGTCCCTCCTGTAGAGATCCTGCTGAATAGAAAGGGGATTCAGCTAGCCATCTTGCATAATAGGTGACCTTTAATGCTAGAGAAGTGACTGATTTAATTCTCATACCATTCTATTCCTCACAAAGGGTTAGATGAAACTATTGAAACCGATCTAATTTATTGGCATATAGCAGCCAGTCAATAAGTTTACGTTAGCATAAAGGCAGTGAGCAACCTCAAAGTACATTGTGTTTGTATTAAGCATGCTAAGTAGTTAGCATGAAAAAAAAAAAGTTGATGTATTGGTATAGTAAGTGACATTAGCCCGTTCTGGCATGTTTGTCTGTGTCCATGTGTTTACTGTTTATTCTGCCTTCCATAGGCCCAGGTTCTATTCTTCCTGGTCATCATGGTGTCATTGGCAGATTACATTGTTGGAACGATTATCCCTGCTACACCAGAAAAACAAGCTAAGGGTTTCTTCAGCTACAAAGGTGACTGTTGTTGTATGTCTGTTCTCAGTTTACTGTTTTAATATAGTAGTAGGAGTGAAGTAGGTTGTGCATGGTTGTTTTTACACAGTGCAAGGATAACCAATCATCAGTGTCTCACTGTCAGCTGTGCAGTAAACGGAAAATGTCCTCTCTACAGCGGATATCTTTGTCGAAAACTTTGTGCCCAGGTGGCAGGGACCAGAGAGCAGCTTCTTCGGCATGTTCTCCATTTTCTTCCCCTCTGCCACTGGCATCCTGGCAGGAGCTAACATTTCTGGAGATCTGAAGGTATGTACCTTTGTTTCTGTCTGTTGTTTTCAGTGGTATATAAATCTGACTGCTTGCCTCACACATTAACCTGTTCCTGTATGTATATAGAGACAACTCTTAATACGTGTGTGGCAATTTCAAACGTATGTACTTGTTATTTGTTCTGGCCTTCCCAGAATCCAACAGAGGCAATTCCCAAAGGAACACTGACAGCAATATTCTGGACCACCATATCTTACCTCATCATCTCTGCAACAATCGGTACTTTATCTTCAAACTCACTTATGGCACTTTTCCACTGCAGGGCCTCGCTCGGCTTAGTACGGTATGGCTAGGCCTCGTTAGGCCTCGTTAGGCTCACTTTATGCTGCATTTCCATTACAGTTTAGTAACTGGGGTAGTAACTATAGTAACGCAGTGTAGGCGGAGCCGTGATGTCATCTTCAATGCGAAACACAAAACCAACATCAGCCGTTAGCTGTTAGCACACAGAGCTCACAGCTCCTCATATCTGTTCAGAAACTAGACTAAAGTTAAAGGAAGGCTCCAGTCATTAGATAGTTTTTCAAAACTTCAGTATTTAGAGAAACATTATGTTTAAACCATACCCTGAAGAAATCAGCGATATTCCCCGGTAAATAATGATTTTATAGCTCTTTTTTATCAAAACCTGTATATTCCGTCAGGCAGCTGCCATTTTGGCATCGTGACGTCATCTATGCGTTCACTTTGTAAACACACGACGAAAACATGGCGGAGTATTTGAGTTCGGACTCGTCAGCCGAAGACGAAGTTTAGAAAAATAAAGACCAGGCGGATTTACTTTGAATTATCCCTATAGATATTCATTCCATCCAAATACAACTGTAAAAAAAATAAAAAACATACTCTGTTATCCTCTTAGGCCCCACGGACCCGGTTCTTGGCTGAAATCGCGTCATTTGCAGGAAACAACGTCTAAGGAACCTTAATATTTAATAAACTATGAATATTGTATATCCATATAACGGGAAAAAACTAATTTAACTGATCTTTTTCATTTTTTTCTTAAAAAAAAAAACACACAATGCTAACAGTGAGCCTCTGAATTAGCCCCGAGCGAAAAATGCTAACCTATTACTGCACCGAAAATCACTCCTAGCTCCCTTATTACTTATCCTAGCTGCACATCCAACACATCGTTTATGATCGTAATGACACAGAATCTAACGGTGCCAACCTCAACACTGAAAGATACAAACTCGCGATGTTATCAACAAAAACGTATATCAAAACAAGTGGCGCTAGGTACTAACATGCGCTAGGCTAACATGGCTTACCTTGGTCTTTGTCTGGTCTTCAATGGCATTACAACGATAAAAACGATGATGTAGTTAATCCATAGGTTAATATCCAATGTGACTGTGTCCCCTTTGAAATGTTCTGATAATCTATAAGCAATAAAACTGCAATTCCGTTATCTACTGTCCGCTCTCTGCTCCGTGCGCTCTGGGTCCTGCATTTCCTGCTTCGTTACGTAGTAAACAATAAGTAAAGTCTGCTGCGTAATGTGCTTACGCTGGCTGGCATTGGCAGTGCACTGCATCCCCATTAAGTAATGGTTGATTAATAAATCCCATTTTATGTTTCATCATACTCTCAGAGTAGTCGTCCGGAAACTTGAAATGTTCGCTGCATACATGCGCCTGTGGATCTTTCGGTTCGGGCCGAGCACATTTCGCTAGCCACTGCCTCCGAACGTACTTCCTACGCTTACCCGTTGGCAATAGATGGAACCGAGCATTCCGTGGATTGTTCCTATCCGAATTGTGGCAATGTTTCGCGATACAATGAGGCATATTTCTATAGAATTGAGAGAGTAGCTAGAGTAAACAACATGAACAAAGCACATCCGTCAATTTGTCCTCGACACCAAACGCATAGTTCACGTCACTTCCGGTAAAATAAGTCATGTGACTCGTCAAAATGGCGCCGCCCACAGGGTTGATGTTATTTCGGTAATTAATCAGCTTAAAATCACTGATAACGTCATCGGATTAAAAAAAAAAAAAGAAAGACTGGCAGAGACTGGTCTGTTTTATCGGATGATAATTGTTTAAAAATGCGTGTCATGAGCATTCCCTCCCTTTAAACAAGTACAAACCACAGACTGTCTGTGTCATGGCGAATACAGTAGCTGGTTTATTTATGTCTGTATAGGCCGTTGTTGTGAGTGTGGACGGTCGGAGCATATACAATGTTAGCTTAACCGTTCTCCATTCAGAAAACACGCATTTTAAAAGGTTTTTCGCCTGCCGTCTGTCTGCAGGCTTGTCAAAGCATTAATTCATGGTTTTTACTAACCGGTATCAGTATGTTGTTACTTCGGCATCATTTTGAAACGTGTATTACAATTAAATCACGGTCAAATATGTTCATTTTGTTGGAGTTGCCAGCGCTTCTCTCACTAGTTTAGCATACTCTGCCCAGTTGTTGGTGCGGAAAGAACCTCGATTTTGGAGAGCCAGAAAAACTGTGAAAAAATACCCGCTAGCCGGAACTATATCTAGTGGAAAAACGGGCCGGGCACTGCACGGCACGCTTAAACCGCGCTGTAGTGGAAATGCGCCATTGTTTTGTTTTCCTAGCAGGTTGAAAATACTATCTTTCCCACATTGTATTCATGTTCTTTGTCTGCAAGTATAATGACAAAAGTTGAATAATCTCATATCCTGAAATACTGTCTATCCCATACAGACAATATGAATAACATAATTTTGTTCAGGACTTCAAATAGCTTTTCATGTCATTCTTCCCCCAGGATCCTGTGTGGTGCGGGACGCGTCCGGCCTGTTGAACGACACCCTGTCCCTGTCCCCCCCCAGTGAGGCTTGTGTTGGTTTAGCTTGTCAGTATGGATGGGACTTCACAGAGTGTATCAAGAATAACACATGCACCTACGGTATCAATAACTACTATCAGGTCAGAACCAGATCATTAACAAGACATCTTTACTCTTCACTAGGTCCTGCAGAAACACCCAAACATTAATAAAAAAAAGTTGCTAAAAGATAAATCAGCCAGCCATCACACGTTTATTTGACTTTTCTTTCCTATACGATACGACACAATATGATACATTACGCTACGATACAATGCAATACAATGCCATACGCCACGTTACGATGTGATGAGATATGTTATGATGCGATAGGATATGATGCGATACAATACGTTAGGAGAAAGTGGAGTAAGATGAGCCAGTTGGTAAGTTGACCCACCCCCCTTTATGTAGGGAACTGTGCACAATTGTTATTGTTATTAATATTGGCTTGTCAACCCTGCATAGAGACATAAAAAGGAAGGAGGAAAGGAAGTGAAAACAGGAGGTACAGAGGTACAGAGGAACAGCGGAGGAGAGAGGGTCTTCACACAGGAGAGAGAAGGGGCTTCAGACCAGATGCAAAAACTGTTGACCAGTTCCATGGCCTTACTCCAAAGAAATGCTGTGAACTGGCTTTGAATTACTGACAGAAACAACATTCCTGTATCGAACAGCTAGAGAGGGTTTAGCAGGTAGGGTCTCCAACATGATTCAGTAGGTCAGGTTTGTTTTACTGGCGTTAATTCCCTGAAACATGATTTATAATGTTGACAGCTCTTTGGTCTTGGCCATAGTGGAGTTTGGACAGGTGTCTTTTATACTGATAACGAGTTCAAACAGGTGCCATTAATACAGTTAACAAGTGGAGGACAGAGGAGGCTCTTAAAGAAGAAGTTACAGGTATGTGAGAGCCAGAAATCTTGTTTGTTTGTAGGTGACCAAATACTTATTTTACAGAGGAATTTACCAATTCATTCATTAAAAATCCTACAATGTGATTTCCTGGATTCTTTCCCCCCATTCTGTCTCTCATAGTTGAAGTGTACCTAGGATGAAAATTACAGGCCTCTCATCTTTTTAAGTGGGAGAACTTGCACAATTGGTGGCTGACTAAATACTTTTTTGCCCCACTGTAGATCAATCAAATAAATAAAACAGAGGATATGTGATGGATAATGATCAGGGTGGATATGCGAGTGTGAAGAGATATGTTTTGAGACGTGATTTGAAAATGGGGAGAGAGTCAGTGTTGCGGATGTCAGGTGGGAGGGAGTTCCAGAGGCGGGGTGCAGAGCGGCTGAAGGCTCTAGACCCCATGGTGGTTAAACGGAAGGGGGGTGCAGAGCGGCTGAAGGCTCTAGACCCCATGGTGGTTAAACGGAAGGGGGGTGCAGAGTGGCTGAAGGCTCTAGACCCCATGGTGGTTAAACGGAAGGGGGGTGCAGAGCGGCTGAAGGCTCTAGACAGTGAGGCTGAGGGAAGCAGAAGATCTGAGTGTGCGGATGGGTGTGTTGATGTGCAGGAGGTCGGAGAGGTACAGAGGAGTGAGGTTATGGATGGCCTTAAAGGCGAGGAGCAGAATCTTAAAAACGATACGGGATTTGACGGTGAGCCCGTGAAGTTGCTGAAGAACAGGAGTGATATGGTTAATGGAGGGGGTTCTGGTGATGATGCGGGCGGCAGAGCTCTGAACCAGTTGAAGTCTGTGGATGGATTTGAGAGGGAGACCAAAGAGAAGGGAGTTGCAGTAGTAAATGCGGGAAGTGGCCAGGGTGTGAACAAGAATGGCGGTGCTCTTACCCCCTAATCGCACCAGGAGCATCTGCGCTGCGGCTGCGCCGCACTGCGACCTCCTAATGCGTCATAACCCACCAGGCGCGTTTCAAAACGTTGCGGAAGCGGAGCGTCGTGTGTGCAGCCTCGCAGTTGTTGGATGAACGTTCCACTTCCTGCCTGCGCCGCGCTGCGCCGCGTCAAAAATAGGATTCATCCTATATTTTAGAAATTCCTTGCGGCGAGGAACTTCTGGGACGCTTCGAGCCGCGGCGCAGCGCGGCGCAGCGGGTCTGGTACAATAGCACCCATTGACTAGAGTGGCCGCGATCGCTAAAAACGCCGCAGCGCAACGCAGCGCAACGCAGCGCAACGCAGCGCAGACGCTCATGGTGCGATTAGGGGGTTAGGGTTAAGGGACGGGCGGAGGCGGTTGATGTTGCGTAGATGGAAATAGGCAGACCGAGTGATATTACTGATGTGAGATTTGAATGAAAGTGTGCTGTCTATGTTAAGTAGCAAGTGTACCTGTTAGCCTGTTAAGCCCCAAGCCTGTTTTTCAGGTCTCAGGCTCAAAAATGACATTCCCAGAACAAATGACTATATATTCCCTTCTAAAAGGGGTACATTAATAATCTTTTTTCTCAAAGCAATGATAAGCCTGTGAGTTGGATGTAGAAAAGTCAGAATCAATACAGATGTTTTTATTTTAAAGTAAATTCAGATTGAACATAGTAAAATGATAGTTTTTGTCCAAAAAGAAAACATTACTGAAAACCACCCTTGAATGATGGGATAGTAGACTAAAAGATTTAGGAATCCAAACTATAACATACAATAAGTACCCTGTATCGAGATTGATGCAAAACAAGTGACATTTGACCTTTTTAGAGAGGTTTAGAAAAAAAGGAACACTTCTGGGGTCATTTGGGTGGATTTGCCATATCTCTGGAACCCATAGGTACATTTTGATGATTGACACCACTTTTGAACCGTTAGAGCCAATAGAATTGAGAGGGAGTTCCCAAATCCATCTAAACATTACCCATTGCATGAGTGATGCATAGCCAGCATGCCCAAAACCGGAAGCTGGGTTACAGCTCTCATACACTAAAACTACTCTTATTGACATAAATGTTATGATGAATAATCAGTAGCCTAATAATTTCAAAGTGACACAGAGACATTGGATTAACCTTCAGCAGCGTTTATATGTGTTGTAATGCCATAGAACACAACTTTTGATCAGAAAACAGCAACGGTAAGACGTATTTGCCACTTTGGCCCAGTATAAAGTGAAGTTCTGTGTTGTGTTTGCTTGCCTTCGCTGCCGTGAGTATTGGTCGCACAGTGATGATACTTACATCATTGGAATATATGGAATCTCAGCTTTCATATGATATCTTGTTTGTGCAGATCCGATGAAGTATAAAAGATTGCTACCGTGAGTTATGTGCTAAGTGCGTTAGCACTCTTTCGCTTAGTGCTAATTCAGATGCTTGGCGTTAGAGTTGTGTTTTGTTTCGGTAAAAATGGCTCATATCATCAGTTAGCTGAGTTTATTCTCGTTAAGTGGGTATGACACATTAATAGGTTGTTAAATGTTAAGAAGCCCTGAGACACAGTTTTATGAAAATGTCATGAAAAGCCCCCACGGGCTATTGGGCTTAACAGGTGAGGTGAAAAAAAAGTACACAGCTGGGATTTACTCTGCAGGGGACTTTTTAGTCTGTGAAGTCCATGTCTGTACTGGATTTCCTTTGGAGACTTTCAGTACAAAAAACAAGAAAAACTATTTCAGAGATGCAGACTGAGTACAGTAGTTACACAATGACAAAATGAACTGCAATTATCCATTCCAGCAACTTTACACTTTCTTACCCCCGCACCAAGCCAGTTGCTAAGACACACAATGTCATTTATATTTTCAGATGATGAAGAAACTCTTCTTCTGTACAATATGCCCAGCAAGAGAAAACAACCTTTCACAGGGTTGGGATGTTGCAGATGGCCAAGTACTTCTGTGCAATGCAGGCCTCTGTACTGATGCCGCACTGCGCTCGGTATCGACGCACACTGTTCTCAACTGAGTCTTCCTCTTGTTCAGAATCAGACTCTGATGAAGCAGCCAATAGGGCTAACTTCTTCTTTTGTGGCTCAGATGTTGTTGCTTCCACAGGTTTCTCTGCAACAACACTCTTTTTTTTCCCAACATCTCTTTATTAGTTTTTATGCATAGAAATGACACTTAATAAACAAGACATACTTTACATACTATCAGCAAAACAAACAAGACAGAAAAATAAAGAAAGAATAAAATAAAATAAAAACACAGCCCAAATAATATTCAAGTGTCTTCATTCTCCCAATCATGTTGTAGACCATTATGCTCCAGGAAGTCGTAAAAGGTTTTCCAGATTTCCCAAAACCTATCCAGTTTGTTTTAAGGAAAAAACCTATCCTTTCAAGAACAAGGTAGAAAGTCATCCCCTTCAGCCATTGAGAAAGTCCACAGGTTGATGGTTCCTTCCATGTGCGAGCTATGCACCGTTTAGCCTCCAAAAAGCAAGCATTGAACAGAAATCTTACAGGAAGTTACAAAGTCATGAGGGTATATATTCAGGATACACAATTTAGGATCAAGAGGTACCTCTTTACCAATAACCACCCTGATCAGCTCTAACACCCTTTTCCAAAAGGAGATTATTTGTGGGCACTCCCACGTACAATGAAAGAGCGACCCATTCACGTTGTTACATTTAAAGCATGTATCAGGAATAATAGGATTAAAGCGGTGCAACCTAGCCGGAGTAATGTACTGTCTGGTTAGCCATTTATACTTTAGTAATTTGGAGTGTGTGTTCGTTGTTTGAGTTTGAACCAAGGAGCAAGCCTTTGACCATTCCTCCTGTGTTATAATTAGTTGTAAGTCCAATTTCCAGGCCTGCAAGATAGTAGCAGCGTCTCGCAGCGGAGAAACTGTGACGCGCTGGGACGACTGGGACTGTGAAGGCTGCTAGTGGAGCCTCGCAGCAACTCTGCTTTCTGCACCACAATTTGGTGCTGCTGAATTGGGACTACTAAATGAGTGAGACTCAAATATCAGAAGTCCAGAACAAGTTTTAGTAGTTTGTATTTTATTTTTACTTCATTTACTTTAATCAGGGTCCCAGAGAGGAAACCAGTTTTAAGATGTTGAAAAGTTGATTAAACATAAAAAGGCATTTCAAAGAAGTTGTGTTATTCTACATTTTGACACCAAGTTTTTCTGATTTTACTGTAAATGTATATCGGTTCCAAATATCGGTTATCGGTCTCCTTGATTACTAATAATCGGTATCGGCCTTGAAAAAGCCATATCGGACGATCCTCTGATCAGTATGACAGATGAACAGATCGCCACTGGGCTAACAACTAAAGACACAGCCACGCAAAAACTGCGGCATGTGTACGTCTCCTTATGGGTACTGCAATTTTTGGAAGTGCCGGAGCGACGTTCTGGTGCTCTCCGTCAGAACTGCACCCCTGTCAGACGAGACGTATACCATGTGATGGCACGTTAGGCTTGTGTTGTGTTCAAGGACCCTGACCTTGGCCAGGAAAAACAGACACTCGCTTGTTTAATTTTTTTGCGGTCTAGATTTCTTTAATTTTTTTCTTTTTTGCGTGTGTTTATAAATTACCTCGAGGGCCGGACCAAATGGTCTCGCGGGCCGTATACGGCCCGGGGCCGGAGGTTCCCCACCCCTGGAGTATGGGGACAGCAAGTGACAGTGATTCCATTGTGACCCATGCAGGAGGGTTGTCCTTCATAAAACAAAACAGTCCCGCCCTAATTTGAGCCGCCCAATAATACCAGGTGAGATTCGGTAATTGTAGTCCACCTCAATTAACTGGGATCATTTCGTTAATAATTGGGGTGATTTTGAAACCCAAATAGATAAATCCTGGTTTTGATACCACAAGTGGGGTAAAAACTGGAGGACTGAGCCTCTCGTTTTCTGACAAAAACATTATTATAGATTTGTTGTTGTTTATTTTGTAGCCTGAAAAGATGCCAAAAGTACTAATCAGATCAAGTAAAGCAGGCAGTGTTTGATTTAGACTGGAGCAGAACATCGGATCCAGGTGTTTTCCCTCCTTTTAAGCTGGCTATAGCTTCAGATAATTCTTCAACCCCAAGGTTAAGTTCCAACAAGCCCATGGATTCGCTATTTAGCGGCATAAAGTCTAGTGAATCAAGACATTTCCTTTGAGTATTTGGGGCTGAATCTGATCGTTCAGAACGATATAAGTCTTGGTAGAAGTCTTGAAAAGTATCATTGATTTATTTTGGGTCAGATGTAACTGCCCCTTTATTTGTCTCAATTGAGTTTATCGCTTTCTCTGATTGCAATTGTTTAATACGCCAGGCTAATAGTTTACCAGCCTTCTCACATTGTTCAAAGTAAGACTGCCTTAATTTCATCAAACTATAAGTTGCTTTGTTTGCAGACAAAACATTATATTTGGCTCTCATTTTGTGAAGCTCTGTATTAAGCTGATGGCAGGGATTTTGGAAAATATGAGTCTCAAGTTCTTTAATGGATTTTCCGAGTTATTCGATTTCCTGTCTGTGAGATGTATTTTTAAAACTAGAACTTAGAAATGCTTAGAAATGCTTTAAATGCTTCCCATCTCACACTTGCAGAAGTCTGATCAGTAGATTTGTGCTCCAATAAAACGTATACATTTGGGATCTCTAAGCCAAGTTGTTTGTAGACTCCACCTTGGAAAATGGAGTACAAGATTTGCGAATCTGAAGAAAATGTAATGGAAACATGGTCCGAGATTATTATGCTATCATACCAGCAACTTTCAATTTTGGAGATTAAATCAGATGACATTAAATAATAATCGATTCTAGAGAGAGTCTGATAGGTACTGGAACAGCAAGAAAATGTTAGATGATCAGGGTGTTTACTAAGAGATGCTGAAAACACCTGACCGGACCATCTCCTCTTTACCCTCACCACATCTACAGCAGTCAGATGCGTCTCCTGGAGAAAAACGATTTGGGCTTTTGATTGCCGTATCCTACTCATGATGACTTGCTTTAGTTTGACAAGTTTGTTAAGTCCCCTTACATTCCAGGAGAAAACTTGATTTCAGATAACATACAAATAGATCATGTCAGGCCGGACATATTTGGGTAGGCTGCTAAAAGAACACAACATAGCAAAAAGGAAACAAAATAAAGGGCAAAAACGTCCGTTAAGAACACATGGAAGACACATACTGAGTCTAATTCCCCAACTGAAATACACCCCCCCCACCCCACAGTACGCACATCCCAAGGAGCCCAAAAAAGAGCAAAACCATGGAGCTTTGCTGGTCCTCCCGCGCCATCGTCCTGGTGAGGAACAGCCTACATGACGACCAGAACAAAGCCCTCCCTCCTTAATCAGCATTATAAACTATCACAACCGAAACAACATGACCTGTTTCAAAACTAGTTTAACCAAGTGCCAACAGAAAAACATACCACAGTCCGAAGCAAGTTCAGTAATGTACACATTGTGTTGGTAAAGTACAGTTACCGTTAGTCCCCACTGCACGTTCATGTGCATTATACTGTGTATTCTGGAGCATACCTGCTGAGGCCAGTTGATATCCGAAAAAGTGGTTTTAGAACTGCAGACTTATTTGCTCCTAGTTTAAGATAAGATGGACTTTTATTAATCCCTCGTGGAGAAATTGTGTCTCTGCATTTGACCCATCCTAGTGTTAGGAGCAGTGTGCTGCCATTTGGAACGGCGCCCGGGGAGCAGTGTAGGGAACGGTGCCTTGCTCAGGGACACCTCGGTAGCACTTGGTCTTGTCGGGACTTGAACTGGTGACCTTCCAGTTACCAAGCCAAGTCCCTATCGACTTCGCCACCACCGCCCGGAGTGTTACTGCGTAGTTCTTACACAAACTTCTCCTCCGCCGCTGCTGTGTCGAAAATGTGGCGTTTTCTATTGTGTGTTATTAGGAGTTGAGCCGGGTGAACAATCCCGTAACTCAGGTCGGAGATGGAGAGGGATGCCAGCTCTCTCTTTACTCCGTCGAACACCTTTCTTCGCTTGAGGAGCTCAGCAGAGATGTCAGGAAAAAACCTCACTCTTTGGTTATCCAGGAGTATTGGTCCCTTCATTCTGGCAGCCTGCATGACTCGAGATTTGTCCGTGTAATTCAGGAACTTCATTATCACAACCCTGGGTCGCGCCGGTGGCTGCGCTTCAACTTCGGTGGCTGCGCTTCAGCTTCGGTGACTTTACCAATCCTGTGCGCTCTCTCGATCAGTAGTGGTCCTGGAAAGTTTGATGCACCAAGGTCAGGTATCCAATTCTCCAAGAATGCGCACATATCAATCCCTTCCTTTCTCTCCGGCATACCCACCAGACGAAGGTTGGAGCCGCGGCTGCGATTTTCCAGATCATCCACCTCGAGCACCAACTACAGTAGTTTTCATGGCTGTGTTTTGAGCTAGTTGGTGGAAATGTTGTCCTCAGCTTCAGTAACGCGCACCGTGACTGCTTTCAGGTCAACTTGCACTCCTTGTATTAGCTTGCTGCTTCGAGGCATTTGAAAAGTTTAATTTGCCGTTGTTTTGCCCCTGTTTACCTGGTTTCGGCGCCATCTGAATTTACAAATTACTATGGGAATAAATTAAAGCTGTGAGGCAGTCAAATGTACAGAATTTTAAGGAGGGGCTCCGGCATTCTGTCCGGAAGTCGCAACAACACTCTTTCTTTGAGAAAGTTGGTGACTCAGGCCCACACCTCATCCCCCTCTCGGCAATGTTCAGATATGCAATGTTGGCATTTTCCTTGCGTGTCTCCAGGTCTGTTCTGACTTGAATTTGAGCACGTAAGGGGAGTCATCATCTGAGCTCTCCGTCACCCGGGAGAGATGGCAAAAAGTAGGCAGAACCACAGAGCATGAAACATACTTTTCTCCTACCAGAAGTAGGACATACCTGCAATAGATTTTTTTTTAACCCATTTATACCATTTCAGCTGTAGTTGTGTGTGGTGAGGACGCCCTTCAGTGGGTTTCTACGGACGCTTTTTATCATGTCGGAAGGCGAATTCCATCTGGTTGGAATGTCTTGTTCAAGCGACAACTTCTTTTGTCCATGTTATTTAATTAATGTGATAATATTGCCAAACCCGAGATGGTTTAATGTACCCCCTGACTCGGATCAACCTACCCCTTAAATGGGGCAAGCCTGTATCTCCAATTCAATAGCAACAATTCATATGTACTGTTTAACCAACCCGGTCTCACAGTCTGCGTACAAATGACACGACTTTGCAAAGGTGTGCAATAGATACGCAGAAGTCCGATTTTGCGTGCATATGATACGCTGATATTGCACCTCAAACATTAAAACAAAGAGCTCTGTGGCTTCAGGCTTGATCGCCGTTCCAATGACAGTTGTAATGTTTGCGGTGCAATAAACGACACAGCAGCTTATTGGGTTATGGTTAGGGTTAAATAAATGGCAAAGATATGTAGAAAATAAACGCATTTAAGATACGTTCATAACAAACGTAACGTGGGAGTATCATATGCACGCAAAATCAGACTTCTGCGTATCTATTGCACGCCTTTGGAAAGTCGTGTCATTTGTACGCAGACTGAAGAGAGTGGGCTGGTTTAAGACGTGTTTAGGGTCAGAGTAGTCACTGTTAATATATTTGGATGGGAGGCTGATTCATAGTTTTTGACCTACACTCTGAGCAGATTAACATTTGGTGCAGCAGTTTTTTGATTGTATACACAATAAAAACAGTGAAAGCAGCAAGTTAATTTATGAATGATTATAAATGACTGAGTGTGTCCTGAAACAATGAGTTGGATTACCATCCGGTCACCATGTCCCACAGACGATGAGCATGGTGTCGGCATTCAGCCCTCTCATCACTGCGGGGATATTTGGAGCGACTCTGTCCTCTGCTCTGGCCTGCCTGGTGTCTGCTCCCAAAGTCTTTCAGGTACACATATTTCCTACTCACTGTCTGTGTTTAACAACAAGCTTTTCTTTCTGATGTGACCAACATTTATTTTTCTGGCAGTGTCTGTGTAAGGACAAGCTGTACCCTCTTATCGGGGTCTTTGGCAAAGGGTATGGCAGGAATGATGAACCGCTCCGGGGCTACTTTCTAACGTACATCATCGCTGCCTGCTTCATTCTTATTGGTAAGGCTTTGAAGAACCCTCCGACCCCTATAGATGAGCAGAGGAATTACAACAAATAACGTCTGAATTGAAATTGTTATGTCCTGAAACTTCATAAAGAGAAGAATACATTTCTGTCATTTAAAATGGGGAAAGTGGTTACAAGACAGCTACACATCTGAGAACACTGTTGAGATGGGGGCAGTAACCTCGGTGACAAAGACATCAGATTTTCAAGCCACCTTATGTTTCATTAGGAAACTTGATATAGCAGTGGCAGTATAGGAAATGTTTGGTTTGCATTAAAAGGATCGTAATACAGCTCATACATATTTTTCTTAAACTCCCTTCTGTCGTCTCTCTCCATCAGCTGAGTTGAACACCATTGCTCCCATCATCTCCAACTTCTACCTCTGCTCCTACTGTCTGATCAACTTCAGTTGCTTCCACTCCTCCATCACCAACTCACCAGGTACAACTCATTGGCTTTGATAAATGCATGAATGAAGGTGTGAATGAATTAACATTAAGATAGAAAGCTACATGTAGCGTGCACAGAATGATAGTCACACAGGCTCACTCCCGTGACATTTTAAAGGTTTTCTGAACAATGCAGAAAGCCACATTCATGTCCACATGGCGCTAACTACTACAATTTCCATCCAAAGACTCTCATTTTCTTACCTGCTCTCGCCAGACTTCATATCACGTTCTCATTGCAAACACACTGTAGCAATACTGACACCTATTGGCAATCATTTGAAATGTATAAACAACAACGCTGGCAATAAACAATATTACTTGCTAAACTCTTAGCTAAAATGTAAAATGTCTTCCCCTGGACACAAAGAAAATGCAACAATAGCCTATTATTTTACACTATTCAATTATCACCACTAACATATCCTGCATAACATGACTGTTTATGCCACATACACATATGAATGATTTTATTTATTAAATACAACTATAACAAATAAATAAAGAGGAATTGCAGCTGAAATGTAGGGGCAAAAGTAACACTGTGTAACAAAATGTGTGTGTGTACAGGTTGGCGTCCATCCTTCAGGTTCTACAGTAAGTGGCTGTCTCTGCTGGTCTCTGTGTGTTGTCTGGTCATCATGTTCCTGCTCAGCTGGTGGGCGGCCCTCATTGCCTTCGGCATCGTCATTGTCCTTTTGGGATACACACTCTACAAGAAGCCTGGTAAGTTCACTCATATAAAGTGGGATAAACCATGAACAGTCAGATGTCATTAGCCTGCCTCTTCTCCTCCACCCTCACTCTGCTGCCCCCCTCTGTGCAGCCGTAAACTGGGGCTCCTCGGTGCAGGCCGGCTCCTACAACATGGCTCTCACCCAGTGTGTGGCCCTCAACCAGGTGGGGGACCATGTCAAGAACTACAGGTCGGTGACAGGATCCTATAGTTCCTTTCTCTACATTTGGAAGAGGAATGTTTATTTTGTTGCTTTTTGGAATTTGTGTAGGGATTAAATATCAACTAAGTAACTTGTTAATGTTCCACTATCTGGTGTTCATCGACGAAATATTGCTTGGTCAAGGATGTCGCTTACCGTAGTTCCGGCATAGTGTGAGGAATAGCTGGCTGTTCAATACAAACATCCATTTAACTGGCTAAGAAGATCAACACTAGCATTTTTTTGTTTACCCATACCTGTTTAATATGAGGCTAGGTGGTCTAGAGATACCATATTTTCAATGTCTGTTATCCTCGGCCTTTGCATGGTTAGACTGACCTTTGCAGCTAGACTAATCCTCGTTATGTGTCCTTCCTAAATGTTATCAATTCAATTCTACAGGAGTTTGAAAGCAGAGGACAGAGAGTGATTATGTGGAACCACTGTACTAATGGCGCTTTTCCACCGCAGGGCCTCGCTCGGCTTAGTACGGTTTGGCTAGGCCTCGTAAGGCCTTGTTAAGCCAGGCTCACTTTATGCTGCGTTTCCATTACAGTTTAGGAACTGGGGCAGTAACTATAGTAACGCAGTGTAGGTGGAGCCGTGACGTTATCTTCAATGAGAACCACAGAAAACCAACATCAGCCGTTAGCTGTTAGCACTCAGAGCTCACAGCTCCTCATATCTGTTCAGAAACTAGACAAAAGTTAAACAAGTACAAACCACAGACTGTCTGTGTCATGGTGAATACAGTCGCTGGTTTATTTATGTCTCTATAGGCCGTTGTTGTGAGTGTGGACAGTCGAAGCATATCAGGGTTGCCAACTTTGGGTACCTGGCTGGAGTGAGATTTTGATATCACATATGCGCACTAAATGACTGCTATCGTGTCAGTAGCGGGACCTTAGCATGTATATATATAGGATATATATACAATATATACAAATACACAATATTGGACACAGACTATAAAGGGCACAAAGTTTCATTCACTAATGTAAGTCAAACACATGTTTGATTCCACTGTTTTATTGTGTGCATAGGCCTGTCGCGATAAGCAATTCATTGACTTATCGTACGATAAATAAAAATGAACTCCATAACTTTTCTGACCTCGATACATTTACATGAGGATGTGACTAGCAGTTTGAAAGGATGTACTTGAATTATTATTATATATTATCATTATGTCAGTGGTCTAAAATGGTCATACAACGGTGCCGACAATATTATCGTTTATCGCAATAATTTCCGGGAAAATGTATCCAACAAAATTAATTATCGTGAGAGGCCTATACATGAAACACACACACACAAACAAATCTACAGACTTACTCCAAACTGCCAAATATATTAATTAACACACTCTCACTCTCATATACTCTTTGACTCTATTTTGGCCTAGTAGAACAATAAGCAGCAGACTTTTACTTTGTTATCATTTCTACTGGATCTTAGATCTGCGCATGCGCAATACGGGTCGGGGATTGACCAACCGGCTCCCACTGCTCTGCTGTCTGTTAACGTTGTTAAGAGTGGTGGGGGCGGATCGACAGCTTGAACAGCGGTCAACTCAACATTGTAAATAACCAACCAAAAACGATCGCCGGTTCATCTTGTTTTTGGCGTGAGAATAGTTTGGGCAGCGTGAGAGCGTGAGATTGAGAGTGACAGCGTGTGTCACACGCCAGATGCGTGAGAGTTGGCAACCCTGGCATATACTGCGTTAGCTTAGTTAAAACACGCATTTTAAAAGGTTTTTCGCCTGCCGTCTGTCTGCAGACTTGTCAAAGCATTAATTCATGGTTTTTACTAACCGGTATCAGTATGTTGTTACTTCGGCATCATTTAGAAACGTGTATTACAATTAAATCACGGTCAAATATGTTCATTTTGTTGGAGTTGCCAGCGATTCTCTCTCTAGTTTAGCATACCAACGGTCGTTGGCCCGGAAAGAACCTCCATTTTGGAGAGCCAGAAAACTGTGAAAAAGTACCCGCTAGCCGGAACTACGCCTAGTGGAAACGCAACCAAAAATGGGCCGGGCACGGCACACTTAAAGCGAGCTCCGCGCTGTAGTGGAAATGCGTCATAAGTGTGGTTAGTGAGCTTAAAAGGTGCTTGCAGGTGTATTTTGTAACTGCCTGCTAGCAATAACTACATATTAACCCGTACATACATAGGTGGTATCAATCTTCACATATTACTCTTTGACTGCAAAATCAAGTTTACTGCTAAGCTGCTAAAAAGTAAAAAACCTCTCTTTATCAGTCAAGTGAAAGGCAAAAATGATAAATGATAGAATTAATGCAATTCCTAAGAGATGAATGAAAGTGTACATGTGACTGTGATTCTTGGCTGTAGGCCGCAGTGTCTGGTGCTGACCGGTCCTCCCAGCAGGAGACCAGCTCTGGTGGACCTGGTCTCCTGTCTCACAAAGAGCCTCAGTCTCATGATGTGTGGCAGTGTGGAGACTGTGAGTCCACCCCATCATGCACACACACACACACACACACACACACACACACACACACACACACCACACACCACCACACACACACACACACACACACACACACACACACACACACACACACACACCACACACACACACACACACACACACACACACACCACACACACACACACACACACACACACACACACACACACACCACACACACCACACACACACACACACACACACACACACACACACACACACACACACCTCAGTGAACATTACATATTGATGATGTAAAAACACAAGAACAATATGTTTTTAAATACATGATTATGAAAATATACTTAAGTAAAAGTACTCATTGCAGAACAAAAATCACATTTGAGAAGCTGGAACTGTTAAATGTTTTTTACGCAGAACAATACTTAAACAATTAGTAAGATTACTGCCAATTTTCTGTCAACCAAGTCACTTTTTTAGGTGTACTTAAATATAATGTTGGAATGTTAACGCTAAATAAAAACATCATATTTGTATAATTCGCTTGTGTGTTAAAATCTGAATCTGTAAAGTAACTAGTAACTTGAGTGCATGTACGTAGTTACCTCCCACCACTGTCATACAGTCGATCCAATCATTTTCCATGTGACCCTGTCCCTCAGGCTGGTCCCTCCCCATCAGTACTGCAAGATGCGAGCTGTGAAGGTCATGTGGCCTGGTTGAACCAACGGAAGGTCAAGTCATTCTACAGAGGTGTGGCGGCTGCAGATCTACGGTCAGGAGTTAACATTCTGCTGCAGGTGGGATTTCACCTCATCTGTTATATTCTAAAGAACTGTCTCCATCTACTGAACTGTGTCGGCCCACTCATGGTGGCGTGGTAACTATAGGTCAAACAATTCTTTTCAGAAAAAAACACAGTAGACAACCAGCTCCGGACCAATCGACAAGGATCTTAGAGTTGACAAAATGCGGCGGATGCGGTGCTGTGAAAGTCTACGGCATTACATTACATGACATGTCATTTGTTATACGCTTTTATCCAAAGCGACTTACATACATTCAGTACTGTGGACAATCCCCACAGGAAACATTTTAGGTGAAGTGTCTCAGGGACACAACGACATGCTGACTGCAGTGGGACTTGAACTTGCTATCCCCTGATTCCACAGCCTCCCCACCTATGCCAGAGCCAGCGGCCCACCAAAGGCAGCAGCCCACCAACAGCAGCGGCCCACCGGGAAAGTCCGAATCTCCCGATGGCCAATCCGAGCCTGCTCACACACACAACTGAAACCAAATTCATTTACAGACATATGTAAACATCTCTCACACACACATGTGAATGCTCTCTCACACACACACACACACACACACACACACACACACACACACACACACACACACCACACACCAACACACACACACACACACACACCACACACACACACACACACACACACACACACACACAACAGCATTGCAGTCGGGAAGAAAAGCAATGTGGAGCGGAGCTCACCACTTCATTAATAGTTTAACCGTGACACTTTTCGAAATCCCGTTTGTGTCCCCCCACTTTACAAATAGGCCTATGTTTTAGGAGCACACAGCCTCTGTGGAGAGAGCGAGAGAAGAGAGAGAGAGAGAGAAGAGAGAGAGAGAGAGAAGAGAGAGAGAGAGAGGCTATAGATAAGATAGCCCGTCTAGATAGATAAGATCTCTCTTCTCTCTCTCTCTCTCGCTCTCTCTCTTCTCTCATCTCTCTCTCTCTCTCTCTCTCTCTCTCTCTCTCTCTCGCTCTCTCTTTCTCTCTTCTCTCCGCTCTCACACCCTTTCATCTTTATCAGGAATGGAAGCTAAGCAGTTTGATTCCATTTCATGTTTTTAAAGCTAGGATAGACGCTATACAATCAGAACATATTGGTGTCTGTAAATGCTACTAGTATACAAACTGTAGTATCATATAATGTCCTTTGTTTTCTGTCATGTTTGTATTAATGTTTGGAACTAATTGAAGCAGGTCACCATTGTAAAAGAGGTCTATGATCTCAATGGGTTTTATCTGTATAAATAAAGGTTTTGAATTGAATTGAATTGAATCTATTTAATATAGCCTAGTTGTAAGGAATGTAGTAAGAAATCATTCCAATGTGATTAGTAGAATATGCATAAATAAAAAGAAAGAATGCTAACTAGGTAACATAAGATAAGAATAAACCAGTTGAAATGCGTTGTTATTGGTTGTGATCATATTCTAAAGATGTTTGGATTATTGAAAAGTATACAGCTCCCTTTCATCTGAGTGTTGAGAGCTGTATCCATTAATTCATGTTGTGCTCAAAGTGCACCAGATTGATGCATTTCACTTCAACTTTTAAAAAAGGTCCACCCCCAAAAAAAGCAGGTTAAAATAATTAAATTGCAAACATGTTCTTTTAGTAAACACTGCAAACGGGTCCCACAGACCCAAACAGCACACAAAGGTTAAAGGTCAGCATATAAATAATGTTAAAATGTGCTAAATATATACACTGCACAAAACAACAAAAAGCAGAGTAAAAGTAGCTCACGACTTGTTTTATTTTTTGAAAGTAGCGCTGATCCTAAAAAAGGTTGGTGACTCCTGCCCTAGATTATGTTCATCCATCTATAGTACACACCCACTATTCAACAAAATGTTAATGTTGGAACACATTTTCAGTGTCTATTCTTTGTATATTCACTGCAGTTATTCTTGAAAACCAGTAGTCCGAGACAGTGTTTACAGCTTAAAACGGTGTTTAATAAAAATGTGGTGATGATTAATGGGTTTTGTGTTCATTTAAGAGCAGTTAAAACAGACCGGTCCAATTTGAGCGGGAACACCAAAGTAAGGGGGGAGAAATGAACACGACAGCAGGGTTAACAATTAAAAACAAACACAATCCAAAGTCTGAACATGTAGCATTGTCTTCTTTTCATTTGTTGCTGACGTGAGTTAAACAGAACTGGTGAATCTCTCAGAGGGCCTGAGAGGTTGAACATGCTTTGTGACACAGACCTTGTTTTATCTCTTCTTCTCTTGTTGCTGTCTGTCCACCAGGGGGCAGGTCTGGGTCGTATCAAGCCCAATGTTCTGCTGATGGGCTTCAAGAAAGATTGGCAGAGTGACACACCTCAGGCTGCAGACAACTACATAGGAATACTGCAGTGAGTCCAGCGAGGATCCATTCACCTTGTTCTGTGTGCTAGTATGGCCGTAAGGGTATTTAATCCACGGCAAGTTCCAACACTAGTTGTACTAGTGTAAGCCAGTAGCGTGGCGTGGGGAGAAAATGAGGGGAAGCCAATAATACGTCCTTTCTTTTGGGTCGGGGGTGTGGTGGTCAATGTGATAACGTAACCAGATGAGTGATTACAGCACTCGGTATCATTTTACACACATTTGTATCAGATGCAGGACTTACACACGCCTGTTATCTAACCGACAGGTCCGCACGCACTCTCCAGCCCAAACTCTAATAAGCATTCATTCACAAACTAAATCAGGAGACCTTTAACGTTTTACGTCCGATTCGCTCCTCTTTCACCTCGCTGTACACAGCTCTAGTTTGGGCATTGGCCTGTATTCAGATTGTATTTTAGATGCTGCTGTAGCAGGAAGTTTAGTACAATTATTTTTGATGAAATACTCCAAATCTCCACCCTCCATAATTGCACTTGCTTCAGTTGCTTGCTACTTTCTAACGGCGGTGAGAGTGATGCAGTGACGCTATCTATCTTCTATCGATTAGATTTATGATTCGAAAATTATAAAAGTAGGGTCGACATGTGGATATTATCCGACTGAACAAAACGTGCATTTAACTAACAGGTTCGTTTTCCACTGACCTTATTTCGAGCTATTTTCCTAAATCCTATGGAGAAATCCCATTGCTTTTTTGTCGAGGGAAACCGAGCGCAGCTTACTTCCGGGTTTTAGGATGCGTCACTGCAACACTAAGTTGATGCGATTTGATTGGATTGTGAGGCAAGGGAAGCCAGTCGCCTCTGGCTTCCCTTGGCATGGCCCTGACTAATCACAGGTTGGCAGGGGCATGACGTGAGCCTCATCTGATTGGTCAATCCCTCCATTTTTTTTTCACCAAGGGAAGCCAATTTCGGCTAGCCTCCTCTCGCAACAGAGAGTGCAATCTACTGTTTCACCATAACATCTAGAGGGGCGCTGTTTCACTCTTTGTAAAATACTCAATGAGAATGGGGGAGAGACGGGCCGGCAGCAACACACAGCAACGAATTTCTGAAACTAAACGTTGTGTTTTTATTTATTTATTTAAATTATAACTACACTCCGAAAAAACAGGGGAAGCCTGGCTTCCCTTGGCCTCCAGGAGAAAACGCCACTGGTGTAAGACAAAATGCTCATTAGTTAACTAGTAGGAGTGGCCTTTTGACTTTACTTGTTGACAAGTTGTTGAACTAGTTAGCTAGCTTAGGCCAAAATGTTAACAAGCATAATCCAATGATTCATCAGTGATTTTGGATCTATCTAGTTAACTAGTGCAAATAATGTATGCCAATAGTTAACGTGTCTGCTTATTTTCTGCTTCATTTTTTACTAGTTGACATGTCGAGCTTTACAGCTCGCTAGTTAACTTGACTGTTAGTGTCACTCACTCCAGAGGTCCAGAGGGCCACTAGTTCATCAAAAAGCTGACTAGTGGGACTTTGGTGCTATAGTGCAGCTCCTGGCGGCTTATGTAGGAACTAGTCAGACAAAAGTGCCACTTGTTGCTGTAAAAGAGTGACTTGTAGAATTATTTGTTCAACTAGTAAAACAGAGTGCTAATCTAATGTGACCAAATGTCTAATAAGTTGTCAACAAATAGCTAACTTGTGTACGCTGCCATCTGATATCAAGAATATGGAATAAATACTCAAACGGCTTGCCATATACTTGTGTGTGTGTGTGGTGTACTTCTGAACGATGAATCATATTTTTTATAATAAAGCTTTTCTGTGTGTTTCAGTGATGCCTTCGACCTGCAGTACGGAGTGTGTATCCTGAGACTGAGGGAGGGGCTGGATGTCTCTCACACAGCTCAGTCACATAGTGAGAGCCTGGTTTCTCACTCAGGGGGGGAGCACAATGACAGTAAACTCATGAATGACCTGCTGCTGCTGCTACACTCGTGTTAACTAATGTCCACATCCATCTATTATCATTATCATTTACAAACTTTATATTAATCAATATGTAACAAGTGACACTGTTTTTATTTCAGTTAATCCAGGCTTTGATGAAGGACACAAGAGTACACCTGTCCCTTCCCGGATTCAGACAAGAACTTCATGTTTGTATATCCATTATCATATCTTCTGGAGGTATATAGGATTGTGGGGAAAGAATGGAATGGGTAAAGGCGGGAAAAGGATGCATTCTAAAGTCAGGGGGGGTTCCGTCCAGATGTGATTACAGGCCCCAGCAACAAGAATCAGCCATAGGAGAGTTTTGCATACGATTTAACAGAAAGGCTTGAAGTGTGAAGGAAGGGAAGGATAAAGGGATGGGGAAAGGATGAGGTAGGAGAGAGAGTGGATGAATGGAAAGGAAACAGAGGGTGTGTCTAGACTTTAGAGAAGTTTAAAGGATGATGAGAGAAGTGTTTAAGGCCTGAAGTTAACTAATACATTTATTTTAGTAGTAAGATCAACTCTAAAAACATGTTGTTTGATTGAAGTTCTGGATGTTTAAGATAAGATAAGAAGATAATAATTACTTTATTGATCCCAATTTGGGAAATGTTTGTGTTGCAGCAGCATAAAAAGACAAGGCATTGTACATTAGAGACATTAAAAGACTAAATAAACAATCCAAAATGTAACATCTCAAATAGAAATAAAATAGCATTAAAAAAGTAGAAAATATACAGGTTGAAATACAAATTGACATTAGAAAATATAAAGCAGGACGTTATATATACATTAAGTGTGTAAGGAATGGAATATAACTAGAAAATGCATTTCCTGCTGAAAATGCGTGTGAATGCCTGTAAGCCGAGAACATTTGTTGCTGAATTTGGCTGAAAAGGCAGAAAAAGCTGAATATTTTAATAGCTGAATGCTGTGTGTAGCTGTATTTAGCTACATGCACCAAGTAGGCCTAAGTGTGTTGATGAACTTAGAGGAAAAATGCAGAAAGAGTGGCAATTATTTGGATTAAAATTGTTAAAGCTCAAATACATTGCACTGACTGTTGAAAACTTGCTGTGTCCGATTGGTGTCCGATTTAGTTAAGCGCAGTGTCAGAGGTGGGAGGAGTACTCAGATCTTGTACTTGAGTAAAAGTAGAAGTACTCAGATCTTGTACTTGAGTAA
>NW_022990513.1:1876855-2004355 GCF_902827175.1 Gymnodraco acuticeps
GGAACCACTGTACTAATGGCGCTTTTTCCACCGCAGGGCCTCGCTCGGCTTAGTAACGGTTTGGCTAGCCTCGTAGGCCTTGTTAAGCCAGGCTCACTTTATGCTGCGTTTCCATTACAGTTTAGGAACTGGGGCAGTAACTATAGTAACGCAGTGTAGGTGGAGCCGTGACGTTATCTTCAATGAGAACCACAGAAAACCAACATCAGCCGTTAGCTGTTAGCACTCAGAGCTCACAGCTCCTCATATCTGTTCAGAAACTAGACAAAGTTAAACAAGTACAAACCACAGACTGTCTGTGTCATGGCGAATACAGTCGCTGGTTTATTTATGTCTGTATAGGCCGTTGTTGTGAGTGTGGACAGTCGAAGCATATCAGGGTTGCCAACTTTGGGTACCTGGCTGGAGTGAGATTTTGATATCACATATGCGCACTAAATGACTGCTATCGTGTCAGTAGCGGGACCTTAGCATGTATATATAGGATATATACAATATATACAAATACACAATATTGGACACAGACTATAAAGGGCACAAAGTTTCATTCACTAATGTAATCAAACACATGTTTGATTCCACTGTTTTATGTGTGCATAGGCCTGTCGCGATAAGCAATTCATTGACTTATCGTACGAATAAATAAAAATGAACTCCATAACTTTTTCTGACCTCGATACATTACATTTATACATGGGATGTGACTAGCAGTTTGAAAGGATGTACTTGAATTATTATTATATATTATCATTATGTCAGTGGTCTAAAATGGTCATACAACGGTGCCGACAATATTATCGTTTATCGCAATAATTTCCGGGAAATGTATCCACAAAATTAATTACGTGAGAGGCCTATACATGAACACACAACACAAACAAATCTACAGACTTACTCCAAACTGCCATAATATTAATTAACACACTCTCACTCTCATATACTCTTTGACTCTATTTTGGCCTAGTAGAACAATAAGCAGCAGACTTTTACTTTGTTATCATTTCTACTGGATCTAGATCTGCGCATGCGCAATACGGGTCGGGGATTGACCAACCGGCTCCCACTGCTCTGCTGTCTGTTAACGTTGTTAAGAGTGGTGGGGGCGGATCGACAGCTTGAACAGCGGTCAACTCAACATTGTAAATAACCAACCAAAAACGATCGCCGGTTCATCTTGTTTTTGGCGTGAGAATAGTTTGGGCAGCGTGAGAGCGTGAGATTGAGAGTGACAGCGTGTGTCACACGCCAGATGCGTGAGAGTTGGCAACCCTGGCATATACTTACTGCGTTAGCTTAGTTAAAACACGCATTTTAAAAGGTTTTTCGCCTGCCGTCTGTCTGCAGACTTGTCAAAGCATTAATTCATGGTTTTTACTAACCGGTATCAGTATGTTGTTACTACTACTTCATCGGCATCATTTAGAAACGTGTATTACAATTAACACGGTCAAATATGTTCATTTTGTTGGAGTTTGCCAGCGATTCTCTCTCTAGTTTAGCATACCAACGGTCGTTGGCCCGGAAAGAACCTCCATTTTGGAGAGCCAGAAAACTGTGAAAAAGTACCCGCTAGCCGGAACTACGCCTAGTGGAAACGCAACCAAAAATGGGCCGGGCACGGCACACTTAAAGCGAGCTCCGCGCTGTAGTGGAAATGCGTCATAAGTGTGGTTAGTGAGCTTAAAAGGTGCTTGCAGGTGTATTTTGTAACTGCCTGCTAGCAATAACTACATATTAACCCGTACATACATAGGTGGTATCAATCTTCACATATTACTCTTTGACTGCAAAATCAAGTTTACTGCTAAGCTGCTAAAAAGTAAAAACCTCTCTTTCAGTCAAGTGAAAGGCAAAAATGATAAATGATAGAATTAGCAATTCCTAAGAGATGAATGAAGTGTACATGTGACTGTGATTCTTGGCTGTAGGCCGCAGTGTCTGGTGCTGACCGGTCCTCCCAGCAGGAGACCAGCTCTGGTGGACCTGTCTCCTGTCTCACAAAGAGCCTCAGTCTCATGATGTGTGGCAGTGTGGAGACTGTGAGTCCACCCCATCATGCACGCACACACACACACACACCCACACACACACACACACACACACACACACACACCACACACACACACACACACACACACACACCACACACCCACACACACACCACACACACCCACACACACACACACACACACACACCACACACACCACACACACACCACACACACACACACACACACACACCACACACACACACACACACACACCTCATAACATTACATATTGATGATGTAAAAACACAAAAACAATATGTTTTTAAATACATTATTATGAAATATACTTAAGTAAAAGTACTCATTGCAGAACAAAAATCACATTTGAGAAGCTGGAACTGTTAAATGTTTTTTACGCAACAATACTTAAACAATTAGTAAGATTACTGCCAATTTTCTGTCAACCAAGTCACTTTTTTAGGTGTACTTAAGTATAATGTTGGAATGTTAACGCTAAATAAAAACATCATATTTGTATAATTCGCTTGTGTGTTAAAATCTGAATCTGTAAAGTAACTAGTAACTTGAGTGCATGTACGTAGTTACCTCCCACCACTGTCATACAGTCGATCCAATCATTTTCCATGTGACCCTGTCCCTCAGGCTGGTCCCTCCCCATCAGTACTGCAAGATGCGAGCTGTGAAGGTCATGTGCCTGGTTGAACCAACGGAAGGTCAAGTCATTCTACAGAGGTGTGGCGGCTGCAGATCTACGGTCAGAGTTAACATTCTGCTGCGGTGGGATTTCACCTCATCTGTTATATTCTAAAGAACTGTCTCCATCTACTGAACTGTGTCGGCCCACTCATGGTGGCGTGGTAACTATAGGTCAAAATTCTTTTCAGAACAAAACACAGTAGACAACCAGCTCCGGACCAATCGACAATCTTAGAGTTGACAAAATGCGGTGCGGATGCGTGCTGTGAAAGTCTACGGCATTACATTACATGACATGTCATTTGTTATACGCTTTTATCCAAAGCGACTTACATACATTCAGTACTGTGGACAATCCCCACAGGAAACATTTTAGGTGAAGTGTCTCAGGGACACAACGACATGCTGACTGCAGTGGGACTTGAACTTGCTATCCCCTGATTCCACAGCCTCCCCACCTATGCCAGAGCCAGCGGCCCACCAAAGGCAGCAGCCCACCAACAGCAGCGGCCCACCGGGAAAAGTCCCGAATCTCCCGATGGCCAATCCGAGCCTGCTCACACACACAACTGAAACCAAATTCATTTACAGACATATGTAAACATCTCTCATACACACATGTGAAATGCTCTCTCACACACACCACAACACACACCACACACACACACACACACACACACACACACACACACACACACACACAACAGCATTGCAGTCGGGAAGAAAAGCAATGTGGAGCGGAGCTCACCACTTCATTAATAGTTTAACCGTGACACTTTTCGAAATCCCGTTTGTGTCCCCCCACTTTACAAATAGGCCTATGTTTAGGAGCACACAGCCTCTGTGAGAGAGAGAGAGAGAGAGAGAGAGAGAGAGAGAGAGAGAGAGAGAGAGAGAGAGAGAGAGCTGACATAGAGACTCTATCTCTCTAGAGCTGCACCTTCTCTCTCTCTCACTCTCTCTCTCTCTCTCTCCTCTCTCTCTCATCTCTCTCGCTCTCTCTTATCTCTCTTCTCTTGCTCTCTCTACATCCCTCCTCTCTCTTTCTCTCCTTCTCCTCTCCTTTTTGATTCCATTTCATGTTTTTAAAGCTAGGATAGACGCTATACAATCAGACATATTGGTTGTCTGTAAATGCTACTAGTATATACAAACTGTAGTATCATATAATGTCCTTTGTTTTCTGTCATGTTGTATTAATGTTTGGAACTAATTGAAGCAGGTCACCATTGTAAAAGAGGTCTATGATCTCAATGGGTTTTATCTGTATAAATAAAGGTTTTGAATTGAATTGAATTGAATCTATTTAATATAGCCTAGTTGTAAGGAATGTAGTAAGAAATCATTCCAATGTGATTAATAGAATATGCATAAATAAAAAGAAAAGAATGCTAACTAGGTAACATAAGATAAGAATAAACCAGTTGAAATGCGTGTTATTGGTTGTGATCATATTCTAAAGATGTTTGGATTATTGAAAAGTATACGGCTCCCTTTCATCTGAGTGTTGAGAGCTGTATCCATAAATTCATGTTGTGCTCAAAGTGCACCAGATTGATGCATTTCACTTCAACTTTTAAAAAAGGTCCACCCCCAAAAAAAGCAGGTTAAAATAATTAAATTGCAAACATGTTCTTTTAGTAAACACTGCAAACGGGTCCCACAGACCCAAACAGCACACAAAGGGTTAAAGGTCAGCATATAAATAATGTTAAAATGTGCTAAATATATACACTGCACAAAACAACAAAAGCAGAGTAAAAAGTAGCTCACGACTTGTTTTATTTTTTTGAAAGTAGCGCTGATCCTAAAAAAGGTTGGTGACTCCTGCCCTAGATTATGTTCATCCCATCTATAGTACACACCCCACTATTCAACAAAATGTTAATGTTGGTGGAACACATTTTTCAGTGTCTATTCTTTGTATATTCACTGCAGTTATTCTTGAAAACCAGTAGTCCGAGACAGTGTTTACAGCTTAAAACGGTTGTTTTAATAAAAATGTGGTGATGATTAATGGGTTTTGTGTTCATTTAAGAGCAGTTAAAACAGACCGGATCCAATTTGAGCGGGAACACCAAAGTAAGGGGGGAGAAATGAACACGACAGCAGGGTTAACAATTAAAAAACAAACACAATCCAAAGTCTGAACATGTAGCATTGTCTTCTTTTCATTTGTTGCTGACGTGAGTTAAACAGAACTGGTGAATCTCTCAGAGGGCCTGAGAGGTTGAACATGCTTTGTGACACAGACCTTGTTTATCTCTTCTTCTCTTGTTGCTGTCTGTCCACCAGGGGGCAGGTACTGGGTCGTATCAAGCCAATGTTCTGCTGATGGGCTTCAAGAAAGATTGGCAGAGTGACACACCTCAGGCTGCAGACAACTACATAGGAATACTGCAGTGAGTCCAGCGAGGATCCATTCACCTTGTTCTGTGTGCTAGTATGGCCGTAAGGGTATTTAATCCACGGCAAGTTCCAACACTAGTTGTACTAGTGTAAGCCAGTAGCGTGGCGTGGGGAGAAAATGAGGGGAAGCCAATAATACGTCCTTTCTTTTGGGTCGGGGGTGTGGTGGTCAATGTGATAACGTAACCAGATGAGTGATTACAGCACTCGGTATCATTTTACACACATTTGTATCAGATGCAGGACTTACACACGCCTGTTATCTAACCGACAGGGTCCGCACGCACTCTCCAGCCCAAACTCTAATAAGCATTCATTCACAAACTAAATCAGGAGACCTTTAACGTTTTACGTCCGATTCGCTCCTCTTTCCCTCGCTGTACACAGCTCTAGTTTGGGCATTGGCCTGTATTCAGATTGTATTTTAGATGCTGCTGTAGCAGAAGTTTAGTACAATTATTTTTGATGAAATACTCCAAATCTCCACCCTCCATAATTGCACTTGCTTCAGTTGCTTGCTACTTTCTAACGGCGGTGAGAGTGATGCAGTGACGCTATCTATCTTCTATCGACTTAGATTATGATTCGAAAATTATAAAAGTAGGGTCGACAGGTGGATATTATCCGACTGAACAAAACGTGCATTTAACTAACAGGTTCGTTTTCCACTGACCTTATTTCGAGCTATTTTCCTAAATCCTATGGAGAAATCCCATTGCTTTTTTGTCGAGGGAAACCGAGCGCAGCTTACTACTTCCGGGTTTTAGGATGCGTCACTGCAACACTAAGTTGATGCGATTTGATTGGATTGTGAGGCAAGGGAAGCCAGTCGCCTCTGGCTTCCCTTGGCATGGCCCTGACTAATCACAGGGTTGGCAGGGGCAATGACGTGAGCCTCATCTGATTGGTCAATCCCTCCATTTTTTTTTCACCAAGGGAAGCCAATTTCGGCTAGCCTCCTCTCGCAACAGAGAGTGCAATCTACTGTTTCACCATAACATCTAGAGGGGCGCTGTTTCACTCTTTGTAAAATACTCAATGAGAATGGGGGGAGAGACGGGCCGGCAGCAACACACAGCAACGAATTTCTGAAACTAAACGTTGTGTTTTTATTTATTTATTTAAATTATACTACACTCCGAAAAAAACAGGGAAGCCTGGCTTCCCTTGGCCTCCAGGAGAAAACGCCACTGGTGTAGACAAAATGCTCATTAGTTAACTAGTAGGAGTGCCCTTTTGACTTTACTTGTTGACAAGTTGTTGAATAGGTTAGCTAGCTTAGGCCAAAATGTTAACAAGCATAATCCAATGATTCATCAGTGATTTTGGATCTATCTAGTTAACTAGTGCAAATAATGTATGCCAATAGTTAACGTGTCTGCTTATTTTCTGCTTCATTTTTTACTAGTTGACATGTCAGAGCTTTTACAGCTCGCTAGTTAACTTGACTGTTAGTGTCACTCACTCCAGAGGTCCAGAGGGCCACTAGTTCATCAAAAGCTGACTAGTGGGACTTTGGTGCTATAGTGCAGCTCCTGGCGGCTTATGTAGGAAACTAGTCAGACAAAAAGTGCCACTTGTTGCTGTAAAAGAGTGACTTGTAGAATTATTTGTTCAACTAGTAAAACAGAGTGCTAATCTAATGTGACCAAATGTCTAATAAGTTGTCAACAAATAGCTAACTTGTGTACGCTGCCATCTGATATCAAGAATATGGAATAAATACTCAAACGGCTTGCCATATACTTGTGTGTGTGTGTGGTGTACTTCTGAACGATGAATCATATTTTTTATAATAAAGCTTTTCTGTGTGTTTCAGTGATGCCTTCGACCTGCAGTACGGAGTGTGTATCCTGAGACTGAGGGAGGGGCTGGATGTCTCTCACACAGCTCAGTCACATAGTGAGAGCCTGGTTTCTCACTCAGGGGGGGAGCACAATGACAGTAAACTCATGAATGACCTGCTGCTGCTGCTACACTCGTGTTAACTAATGTCCACATCCATCTATTATCATTATCATTTACAAACTTTATATTAATCAATATGTAACAAGTGACACTGTTTTTATTTCAGTTAATCCAGGCTTTGATGAAGGACACAAGAGTACACCTGTCCCTTCCCGGATTCAGACAAGAACTTCATGTTTGTATATCCATTATCATATCTTCTGGAGGTATATAGGATTGTGGGGAAAGAATGGAATGGGTAAAGGCGGGAAAAGGATGCAATTCTAAAGTCAGGGGGGGTTCCGTCCAGATTGATTACAGGCCCCAGCAACAAGAATCAGCCATAGGAGGAGTTTTTGCATACGATTTAACAGAAAGGCTTGAAGTGTGAAGGAAGGGAAGGATAAAGGGATGGGGAAAGGATGAGGTAGGAGAGGAGAGTGGATGAATGGAAAGGAAACAGAGGGTTGTGTCTAGACTTTAGAGAAGTTTAAAGGATGATGAGAGAAGTGTTTAAAGAGGCCTGAAGTTAACTAATACATTTATTTTAGTAGTAAGATCAACTCTAAAAACATGTTGTTTGATTGAAGTTCTGGATGTTTAAGATAAGATAAGAAGATAATAATTACTTTATTGATCCCAATTTGGGAAATGTTTGTGTTGCAGCAGCATAAAAAGACAAGGCATTGTACATTAGAGAAATTAAATAAACAATCCAAAATGTAAACATCTCAAATAGAAATAAAATAGCATTAAAAAAAGTAGAAAATATACATGTGGAAATACAAATTGACAGTAAAGAAAATATAAAGCAGGACGTTATATATACATTAAGTGTGTAAGGAATGGAATATTAACTAGAAAATGCATTTCCTGCTGAAAATGCGTGTGAATGCTGTAAGCCGAGAACATTTGTTGCTGAATTTGGCTGAAAAGGCAGAAAAAGCTGAATATTTTAATAGCTGAATGCTGTGTGTAGCTGTATTTAGCTACATGCACCAAGTAGGCCTAAGTGTGTTGATGAACTTAGAGGAAAAATGCAGAAAAGTGCAATTATTTGGATTAAATTGTTAAAGCTCAAATACATTGCACTGACTGTTGGAAAACTTGCTGTGTCCGATTGGTGTCCGATTTAGTTAAGCGCAGTGTCAGAGGTGGGAGGAGTACTCAGATCTTGTACTTGAGTAAAAGTAGAAGTACTCAGATCTTGTACTTGAGTAAAAGTAGAAGTACCAGAGTGTAGGAATACTCTGTTACAGTAAAATTACTGCATTCAAAATGTTCCTCAAGTAAAAGCAGAAAAGTATTATCATCAAAATATAGTGAAAGGAGCGACAGTAAAAGTAGTCGTTGTGCAGATTGGTCCATTTCAGAATAATATATATGATATGTTTTATAATGATTGATCATGAAAGTGTTCTCAAAGCTGGTAAAGGTGCAGCTAGTTTGAATGACTTTGTAGACTGCAGGGTAGCTTGTGGATTTACTCCAGGTGGAACTAAAGTCTGATTTAACACTTGATTAGATTTCACATCATTCATCCACATCTGTAAAGTAACTATTAAATACATGTCCACACATAGTGGAGTAAAAGTACATTATTGACCTCTGAATTGTAGTGGAGAAGAAGTACAAATTAGCAACAAATGAAAATACTCAAGTTAAGAGTATTCCAGTCCATCAAAATGACCAAGTACTTAAGTATAGTACTTGAGTAAATGTACTTAGTTACTTTACACCACTGCCCAGTGTTGACTTGACTAATTACCATTAAGTCTGTTAAAGTACAAATGTGGGACGGAAGTTTTGAGTTATGAGATCATGCGTTAGGGGGGGCACCCTGGTCTGTCTGTCGTAGAGAATTAACAGACAAACTGTCTGAATGTGCTGGTTATAAATGTGCTTGGGAGGTGATAAGAGTTGAGTTGAGTTGGGTCCTGCTCCCGAACCTAAGTTAACTACTTAACCTTATTTCTTAAATGTATCATGGCAAATGGTAAAATCTACTAAACCTGACCTGAGTGGCCCTTAAATCTGGGGAAATTAAAACTGTCAATGGCACTGAATAGAACATGTTTAACATTTGTGAACTTAAAAACCTGCTAATCCAATTAACCGATTTCATTATAATGTAAAAAATTACTTTTGTTGTACATTCAAAATTGTTTGCAGCTTCTGAATTCATTGAACCAGGACCTCAGTTGAGTACAGTGTTCCAGAAAAAACAAGGGAAGAAGACTATCGATGTGTACTGGCTGTCTGATGACGGAGGTATGAACATCTATCCATCACATCTTCTTCTTACGTCAAGAATATTATCACAGGGTGTGTGTGTGTTAACCAGGTCTGACCCTGCTTCTGCCCTACCTGCTGACTCGGAGGAAGCGCTGGGCCAGATGTAAGGTCCGAAGTGTTTGTGGGGGGGGAGACAGAGCAGAAGGACGAGCAGAAAGAGAAGTAAGTACTTTGATTTAATTGTGCCTTCTAGATGTAAACAGATGGTGACGACGACTATGACGACTGAAAGCCCCAGACAGTGACAGTGAGTGAGTTAACAGATATATGAGAAGTAAAGCAGAGGTCAAGCAAGCAAAATAATATACTTACTGACGGTACATATGATCATAATCATTAATACCTCCAGTTAATTAAAACCAGCAAAACTTATTTTGTGGCAACTAAGGAGACAGAAACAAGGTGTTTAAACAACTCACATATACTCCACTGAAACAGTTGACATGGCAACATTTTCCAATAATACTTGTTTACACATTCAGCAGAGCCTTGCTAGGAGAAATGTTAGTCGTGATTTCAAGACCACCGCAGGGGTTTACAAATGAGAAAACCTAATTGTACATACATTTACATTCTCTTCTCAGGGTGTTGGCACTGATCAAGAAATTCCGCCTTGGTTTCCATGACGTTGAAGTGCTTCCTGACATCTACCAAAAACCCCAGCTGGAAAAGTAAGGCTGCCACAAGTTGAGAGAATGAAGCAAAGCACTGACAACAGGGAAGAGATCTGCCTTGTGCGATTTGAAATGTGATGATTCATGTTGAGCTGGGTTACCATCTTTGAAAAAGCAAAAATTCCATGGGGAAAAGATGTATAGATACTGTAGAGTTAATGATGGATCAGATCCTAAATGATACAGTATAACACCCAAGGCCTTTATGTTCACCAGCTCTTATAAATTGTCCATATTTGACAAAACAAAAACATTGAAATTGCCAGGAAAAGTGTTTAAAAAACAACAGTTAAAAGGAAGGAATTAATTAATTCAGACTTGTTTTACTGTAGAACTGTCTGCAGTTACTCATGTTCCTGGTTTGTCTCTGTGTGCTTCAGTGTTCATCAGTTTGAGAATATGGTGGGTCGCTTCAAGATTGAAACTAATCCCAAACAGGACTCTGATTGTGATCTACTAAGACAGGAGGAGCTGTCGATGATCACTGACCAGGATCTGGAGAGGAACAGGGCCAAGGTTTGACACACACACACACACACACACTCCAAACATTACAAACATTTTCCCCCGTCTTTTTCTTTAAATGTTGTACTTTCTCTGCGTGATGCAGTCTCTTCGTCAGATTCGTATAAATGAGGTTCTGCAGGATTACTCCAGAGAAGCTGCTCTGATTGTTATGTGAGTACGGTCATTTTTATTTTTAGTCCATGAGTTCTTCTTTATTACAAAGAAGACAATGCAGAGTTACTACATGGCTCTTGATTCTTAGCCTGCCAGCATACACAGGCCCAGTATAATCACTTTGTCTTTAAGTATTTACTTATACATTTTGTATTTCATTAGAAGTAGTAACAAACTGTTCGTTATTAATTTGACTCTAATTACTACTGACAGCACCATGCCAGTGGGGAGGAAAGGGGTGTGTCCCAACACTCTCTACCTGGCCTGGCTCGACTTCCTGTCTCGAGATCTGAGAGCTCCCATCCTATTGGTCAGAGGAAACCAGGAAAACGTCCTCACCTACTACTGCCAATAAATGTCTCCATGAGAACAGTATACAGCTCTGGAAAACAATAAGAGACCACTGCAGCATTATCAGTTTATCTGGTTTTACATATACTGTATGTGCTTGAGTACAATGATTTTTTTATTTTTATTATTCTATAAACTACTGACAACATTTTTCTGTTTTGGAATTCAACAGTCACTGACATGGATTGGCTGCAGAGATTGAGATGTAAGAAACAGTTGGAGTGGTCTCTTCATTTTTTCAAGAGCTGTAGATACTGAACCTCAAAGTATAACTCTTTAACATTGTGACAATTTCAGATTAATGTATAGATTTAGACATGTCGATGCCTTGATGACTAAAGATGATCATCTAATCCTTATATTCATTAATGATTCCTTTAATCACCATGTTCTGGACACTTAAACCTGTTGATGATGCACACATTAAAGAAAACATTTAAATTGATAGAAAAAAACGGTTTTATTGAAGTGCTGTAATTTGTATGTCATCTTATTTGCCAAACCACTTTGATTCGATTTTCAGCAGTATTTTTATTTTCACATCCGAAGCCTCAAATAACCAATAAATATGATGGTGTGTTCTTTGGCTAGGATAACTGGATATTGGTTGAGATCCTGTGCAAGTCAATGTATGGCTCGGCTGATGTAACATCACTGATACAACTTCAATAGATTAAAAAGAGGCTACGTAGGCTACTGTAGTTGCTTTTACAAAGCATGTAGGCTACTGGTGCATGCATACCATTGGGACAGAGGGCTTTGTTTTAGTCGTTTTTTAGGGGAAATATTAGCAACTGCTGAAGCACCCCCCAGGATAGCCATAGCACCCCCAAGAAACGTATGTCTTTTTTTATGTGTGTGAAATTCATAATTTGAAAAAGGATTGATTTGAAAATAATATGCTACAGTACACTACAAGTAGCCTACTTCTGGGTCTCTGTGTTTCATTCAAGCTCTGCTCTGTGTGTGTGTGACACAAGCCATTTTGTGTACGTGCGCGAGCAAGCGCGCGCCGGTACCGGAGATCGTTGTGGTTGGCATCTGGTGCTAGCTACGCTAACGAATATAAGCATACCTGCCAACCCTACCGATTTAGGCGGTAGTCTACCGCTTTTGACATGTTTCTACCGCCTACCGATTTAGCTGGCTTTCCCTACCGAATTTCGTTCTTCCCAAATTATAAAAAATAAAAATGAAACTCCAGACACTGGACTCCAGAGATGTTCACAAGTCTTTTTTTGCAAGTCCAAGTCAAGTCTCAAGTCTTTGGTCACGAGTCCAAGTCAAGTCTCAAGTCTTTGTGGGGTGAGACTTGATCAAGTCTCAAGTCTTTGGTCACGAGTCCAAGTCAAGTCTCAAGTCTCTAAAAAATAAAAGTCTCATGTCTCTTCTGGTTGTAATAAGCCTTCTATTGTCTGCTGCTATCCAGTCTGTTAAGAATACTGCACAGCTATATCTAAGAAATTCAAAGCATTTACTGTATTATTATCACTCCTATATCTATTAGCATACAGTATCAGTACTGATTAGTTGTTTGTTATATGATCACTTTAAACAGGCTATTGCAATTGCAATATGAGGGAAAACATCACACTTTAGCTACATGCAAACAACTTATAAGCAAAACACTTCAGAATCAGAAATCAGTATCACAAATACTTTATTAATCCCCCGCAGTGAAACTGTGTTAAAAGTACTTCAAAGTAAACATTTGTTCTGTGCCATTTGCAACTAAAAAACTATTGCTGCAATATTATCTGAAATATACTGAACTGGTGATATTAAAACATGACCTGTTCCAAAAGAGATATCTACCATTAACACCATTTACCAGCCAGATGCTGGTAAATCATGCAAGTGGCTGGTACTGTATGTTGCACGCACCAGCCAAAAATAACAATGGCAATCTATTGAGTGGCTGGTAACATTTCAACATTCACTAGGCTAGCCATTTGGCCAGTGGACAAACATGTTAAAATGTGACCTCTGCAACCGTATTGTTTAATTACACTGGGTCTCTAATTACATATTTTAAGTCTACTATAAATAAACATATTCCTCTATCCTCTCACTCAAACCCAGTGTAATGGTAACCTGATAAACCTGTAACATTAACGTTACGTGGTCAACAATAAACCTGTAACCTGCCTATAAACCGTCAGATGTATTTATGTATGTAACTATGTATTTTTCTACGTTTAACGTTAGCCAGTAGATGGTGGCAGCGGAACGTAATGATTAACGTTACCGACCTTTTTTATGTCATGTCAATAGTTGGATGTCAACGCCACTCAACGCAAACAAGTGTGACAAGCAAACATTCACTCATCTTTTCAAATATTCAGTTACAAAGCTAGTAGCAAGCTAAGTTAACATTACATATCTGATGCTGAGCTAAACATGTTTGCTAACCGTCCATATGCGTTAATGTGACTGACCTCTCCGGGTGAGTTTCAATTGCCTGATGAAATGTGACGTTGTTTGCACCAGCATCCTTGATTTTAATATTGCAGACTTTGCAGTGTGCGCTCCTTTTGTTGGTGCCGCCGGCGTTTTGTTCGAAGTTTTTAATAGTTGAACCTAATTACAAGCGGTACAGCTGCAGGTGTGCCGCCGGTCGCCATGGTGTTACCATGATGTTAATGTTAAAGGTGGGGTAGGTAAGTTTGAGAAACCGGCTCGAGATACACTTTTTGTTATATTCCATGGAATGCTCTTAACATCCCGATAGCCGGCCCGGCTAAAGTAACTGGATGGCCTACCTGCCTGTCAGCCTTCCATCTGTGCACAAACTTATCTCGTGCCCTCATTGGTCATGTGCGTGTTCGTGTGTGTTGGAGGAGGGGCTCTGTGAGGAAGTGGCAGATTTTCTCCGGTTGTGTATTTTCAAATTCTAGCGATCTCGAGCCGGTTTCTCAAACTTACCTACCCCACCTTTAATACGCCAAAAATAGAAAACACAATGATTGTTCACGAGTCCCAAAACACGAGTCCAAGTCAAGTCTGAAGTCTCTGTGTGTGCGACTTAATTGCGACTCGAGTCCGAGTCACAGACTCGAGTCCCCATCTCTGCTGGACTCGACTTTTAGCGGAAACCGATTGCAGCGTGTCTGTGATCCCATCATACAAACAGTCCTCTGTGTTTCTGAAAGAGAAACAACGTGCAGAGGAAGGGCAGCGTTACCCCCGAGACTGCGGTCAAGCCAGCCTCCACTTCTGAAAACACAGTCAAGCCAGCCTGCCACAGTCCCCCGGGACTGATAATAACCAGTCATCACTCCCAAATGAGTTTAGGGGAACAGAGACGAGGCATTTGAGTCCTGCAGGGTTTCTCCGTTAATATCTGTGTCTCGAAAACACATGTTGGCGACTGAAAGACATCCAGTGTTTGGTCTTTTCCTGAAGCATCCTTCACCTACAGTGTCTCAACTGAAAGAGGACCACAAACACACACTAAATATTATACCATTTTGAGATTTGGGGATATTTATCTCCCATTCTTTCACTTTTTAACACCAAACATGTCGTTAATGTCTCTGTTTAGTGAACTACAGCAATCTGAAAGCCTGTACATTATTTATATCACACTTTATCAGTAGAAAAATGCAGGAAATGACTTTTTTAATGCAGTATTTTCTGATGTATGGCGCAGCACAAATATATTTCGCTCTGTGCAAACCTTTGACTCTAATATGTCAACAACATGAAACAAGAATATGTACCTGGCTTTATCCAATGTTCACACAAGAGTTCTACATCCTGACACATCCTTCATCTACTGTCTCAACTGAAAGAGGACCAGAAACACATTACAAATATAATCAAATGTGGAGACTTTGGGATATTTATCTCCCATTCTTTTACTTTTCTGGCATTTTACAGACCAGACATGTCGTTGATGTCACTGTTTACCAAACTACCACTTTTTCTGAAAATGCATAAAATGATGCAATATATGTTAAATATATGGTTTATACATGTAATTACTGGGGTTCCATTTCTTCTGATTACCTCATTTGGGCATGCACATTTGCCGCGCGCAAACCTACCTCTTTTGGATTTGGAAAGGTTGGCATGTATGTATAAGGAGCTTTTTCAACAACAAGGTGGAGGGAGAACTCTCTCCTGTCAGACTGAGAGTCTCAGATAACCTCAGCTCAGGTGAAGTAAAGGACTCTATCAGTTAGGGATGGGTATCGTTAGGATTTTATCGATACCGATACTGTGGTGGCGTCTTGATCCTTGTCTACCATTTAATAGCCACCTCTATCGGGGTTGTGGGTTTTGACGTGCCTCTCTTTGTTTCCAAACATTTCAGCGGAGATCGTAGTTGAATCAGATGAGCTTTATTCACTGATCCACACGGTACATACAGGAGGACACATTTCTTCGCTTCATAGTAACTAAAAAGTGTATCATTTTCCAAAGTAACAAAAAGAACACGGTCAAAATACTTTTCCGTTTCCCCGTCTATCACCCCCAGCTGTGTCCTATCAACCTACCATATATAGGCATAGCCATGCACGTGATACTGACGCACATATCACAAATAATAAGTGAGCCTTAAATTAATGCATTTTAAACCATAATGTGACTCACAAAAATAGCCGATAATTTACAGTATAATCTAATTTATATTATTATTAAGCCTAACATTCAGACAATAATAACAAAAGGAAAAATGGCTCTAACAGATACTGCTTATCGATACCGGTATTTTTCGATACTCTTATCGATACTTTTCAATAATTTGGTGCTCAAAATTATAGACATGATTACAAGATGTGAAGATTAAACAACAGTCATTTTATTGTAATTTATTTGTATTTATTATTGAATGTAAGTTTTTCAATGTCATACCAAGCAGCAGTGGCGGCGCCAGAGATTTTCTCTAGGGGGTGCTGTGGGGTAGCTTGACGTTTCATAGAGGGTGCTCAAACATTAAGGGTTTCCCATTATTGCACCAGCGCTATAGTTGAATTTTCTATTGCAACACTCCCCACACGCACACACAGTGCACCCACGACTGTTACAATGAAGGCTCGGTAATCAGCTCACGGCATATAGGTGTAAGCAGGGGTAAAGTGCTATTTTTACAAGTGGGGAGTGCACCTCACCTCCTCTAGGAGGGTCCTCACCTCCTGTAGTGGGGTCCGGGGGAGCTTGCTTTTAAATATTGAAGTTAAAAGCATCAATCTGGTGCACTTAAAGAGCCAAAATGAAGAGATCTATGGATATACAGTATCTCTCAACATACATATGAAACAGAACTGTAAACAGATTTTCTATTTCTTTATAGATATTTTACAAATCACTCCCCTTTTAAAACAAACCGTTTGAGACCCACTGAGATAACTAGACTAAAGTTAACTATCTAAACACTGAGAGTCCTTTACTTCACCTGAGCTGAGGTTATCTGAGACTCTCAGTCTGACAGGAGAGAGTTCTCCCTCCACCTTGTTGTTGAAAAAGCTCCTTATATCCGTTAGCTTGGCTATCTAGCACCAGATGCTAACCACAACGATCTCCGGTAGATACCCACCGGTGCGTGAGCTCTCTCGCTCGCTTGCGCACGCACACAAAATGGCTCGTGCCACACACACACAGAGCAGAGCTTGAATGAAACAGACCCAGAAGTAAGCTACTTGTACTCACGAGGCCTATTATGTGCAGAATCCCTCTCGCTTTCAGGTGGTTTTGATTGAGTGTCCACACGTGGACGTTTAAGGACTAAAAAACGATCCATTTGTCACTTTGCTGTTAGCAAATCATTTGGGGCTCCAGCTAACAGGAAGTCACTCAAGTGTCACAAAGTAATTTAGCCTTTGGGTAGGTCAAAAATCGAATGGGTGCTGGCCATTGGCCTAATCATATCACCTGTGTTTGCTTTATGTTTTTGGTCAAACATTTATTTGTTTCACATTTGCATTGATGTAATCAATAATCTTTCTGATTTAATTTAATAAAAATAATAATAATTTTAGAAAAAAATAAAATACATATTTCTTGGGGGTGCTTAGGGGGTGCTTTGGCAATCCTGGGGGGCGCTTCAGCACCTTCTAGCTCCCCCCTGGCGCTGCCCCTGCCAAGCAGGTATGAGTGTGTTTGACTGTGTCTCTAGAAGGGTGGCGGTAATTAGGGGCAGTTCATAAATCCATGTAAACATGAACATTATTCAGTTAAAACGAGACGCTGCTTGCGCACCTCCTAAACCGGAAGCTCCGGTCGGCTAACCATTATAATCCGTTTATTATTTATAATTGTAATGATGGATTATCAGTAATCATTTTAGAGAGAGACATTGGATTAACCGTTTTTATGCCCTTGAATACAACTTTTGATCACAAAACAAAGGCAAGACATAATTATCATCATGGCTACGTAAAGTGAAGTTGTTTTCTTGCTCTTTCCTGACTGCTAGTTCAGCGAGTTTTGGTCGTACAGGGATGAGACTTATACCAATGGAATCTGTGGAATCTCAGCTTTCATGTGATATGTTGATAACATTATGTAGAAAAGATCGCTTTTGCCAGTTATGTGCTAAAGTAGCCGTTAGCTCCGTTAGCCCGTTTTTCAAAGTTTTGATTTTAGACACTTGGTGTTAGACTTCTGTTCCGTGTAGGTAAAATGGTTAATATTGTCTGTTAGCTGAGTGTCTTCCCGTTAAGTGGGTATGCATCATTAATAGGTTGTTAAATGTTAAGAAGCCTTGAGATGCTGTTTCTAGCAAGATGTTGCGTCTGCCCCCGGGAGTCTCACAATAATAAGAGTGATGTTAGGAGAGATGACGAGTAGCATTCCCAGTGGCCAATCAGAGTGGTACTCAAACCGGATACGTCACACAGGATGAGGGTTCCCAACCAACCAGAATTGTTTAAACTAAGGGAGTAGCGTAATTCATATACCGATAGCAGCACCCAGGAGCGCCGCCAGGGATTTTGGGCCCCATGAAAATATATCACATTGGGCCCCACCACCAGGCACAGGCCACTTTGTTTATAAATTACCTCGAGGGCCGTACCAAATGGTCTAGCGGTCCGTATACGGCCCGGAGGTTCCCCACCCCTGCTTTAATATAATAACATTAGTATTAATATCATAACCAAAATGTCTGTGATTAACATTTTGTTTACACACTGATCACTCAATGCTTCAAACTGTCCATCATCCTAAATAGACTAAAAGCAGTTTTTTGTTTTATATAGATCATTGGCTATGTGGGAAAATACTGTGTTTGAAATGTATAATTTAAATTAGATGTTAGCTTTTTGTTATATATATATATTGTATTCCAGTCTCCCTTCAGATATGTTAAGTGGCATGTCATTCAACACAATGCTGCTCACCTCCTTCAGTTGGGAGAAAAGCTGGTTCAGGTTCAGCCTTATGGGGGGACAGGGCTGCTGAGCCTAAAGATGGATCTGTTGGTCCTGGCACCAGGGGGAGGGACAACTGATTTAGTATGAATAGCTGCTAAAAATGTGCCTGCATTTATTAAAGGTAGGTAGGTAAGAATGGAGAAACCAGCTCGAGTGAGCTAGAATTTGAAAGTACACAACCGAAAAAAATCTGCCCCTTCCTTCAGACTTTCTTACAGAGCCCCTCCTCCAACACACACAAACGCGCACATGACCAATGAGGGCACGAGATCAGCTTGTGCACCGATGGAAGGCTGACAGGCAGGTAGGCCATCCAGACATTTTTGCCGGGCCAGCTCAGATGATTGGTCGTGCTCTTTACAGTGCCACGGCTTCCACAGATGACATTTTTGTATGTATTTATTGTCAAAGCATTTAATGTATTCATTGCTATCGGATGTTAAGAGCATTCCATGGAATATAACAGCAAGTGTTTCTGAAGTGAATTACCTACCATACCTTTAAATGTCAGCTAAAAGAGCAGTGAAATGAAAGACCTCTGCATCTCCTGTAAAGATATTAACAGTACTTAAAGTGCCCGTGAAGTGCATGTTTTTGCGCCAAAATGAAATGGCAGTTTCATTCCTTACATATCATTGCGCCTGTTCATGGCTAAAATAATTTTTAATTATTACTTAATTCATTATTCATTTTAATAATTACGGCCGTCTAAGCCTACCGGAAGTTGCAGACGATAGCGGCTGTGACGTCACAAGATGGGCCCTGTTGTGATTGTAAACATGGCGGAGACTTTGGAAAGTGATACAAGTGCGAGAGAAATGATTGATTTTGACAGGATAGATGAGGAAAGTGGCACAGAAGATGGAAGTGCAGGACATCATTGAACCCTACAGATTTGAGCCGTCAGGGACGTCAAGTGGGGAGGATAATGGCGACGACATGGACGATGGGGAAGACATTGACCGGCTACAGAACACTGAATGGTTAGCAGGTTAGCAGTGACTGTACTGTCACTGTCGATTGGAAAATAGGGGGGGGGGGGGTCGTGAAGACTGAAGGGTCCTTTGCCTTGTTTAAAATCTCTGCTTGGGCTCAGCCTCTGGAAATAATTAGCTTATGTACATGTCATGTGCTAGAGTATTATTAAACTATTAAATTATTAAACCCACTGAGATAACTTAGGCTACAGTTTACAATCTAATCACTCAGAGTCCTTTACCTCCCTGAGCTGACGTTATCTCTCTCAGTCCCACAGGAGAGGACTCTCCCTCTCCTTATTGTTGAAACAGCCAATCTCCGTTAGCTCCGAGCTAGCACCAGATGCTAACAACAACCCTGTAACTCTCTCAGTCTCTCTCTCTCTCTCGAATCGACCAGTGGCCTTTATTTGTCATGAACAATCAACGAATCTACGAAACAATGACACCAGCCAGGCTCACCTTCATCTTTTGGGAACAGAAACATCGCCACTTCGGCAGACTTGACATTAATACGGCCAGCGGCAATGCATCGCTTCCCGTGTGTTTTTCCTCCCTTTTTCTTCACTGTCGCCTCCATTGTCAGGTTTTCTCGATTGGCAATCACTTCTAGTCGACTCCGACACACTTTCCAGTAAAATACTCGCTCAAAAACTTTGATAAATCGACTTTTGAAACAGAGAAACAATAAACTGTGATGAATGTAAACACTTCGGCGGCGACCATCTCGTGACGTCACGCAGTAGATCGCAAGCCACGCCCACGAAGGCGGAGGTCAACTGCGGATTTCCCTGCGGCAAATTCAAAACTCGTCAAATTCGTTGCTATTCCAACATCTTTTGATATGGTTCCAATGGACAATTTTGGTCATTACTATACGTATTAGCATAACAGATCATGCACAGGCGCACACTTCACGGGGTCTTTAATGTCAGCTTAGTAAACAAAAAAACATTAGCTAACAGACTAATTTCCAACACTCATGGACCACACCCACCTTTTCTTGCGAAAAACTGGGTGACATACTGTTGCCCTTTAGTCCCTCTCTCTTGTCTTTCTCTCCTTTCTCTTATTTTCTTAGAGCCTGACTTTGTTGGTCGTTGAAACATGGTACAACACACGTATGTAGACTAAGTACTAGCATCTCTCCTCACATGCTTTCACTCTCTGCAAGTGCAGGTGCTACACCGCGTTTGGAGGCAGGACCAAACCATTACATGTAGGCCTACATAGAAGGGGGTGTACAGAGGCTTTGGGTAATTAACTTTTGGAAGAAAATAAGTTAAATGAATCGTAAGTTTAGTGAGTAATTTATCAATATAACGTTCTATTAATGTTAATTATTGAGGATTGATGAAAGGTTACTTGCTTTTTTTTCCTTAATGTTCTGAACATTTTGGGGCCCCTGTCAGTCACGGGCCCTTAGAATCGTCCTAACTTTTCACCCCCTTACGGCGCCCCTGGCAGAGCCCTAGAGAGATAAGAGTTACGACACTCTTTGATGTCGCCGCCAGCCGGTCACGTGGTTTATGTATGCCGGGATAGTTCAAAACGCACTTCCGTTGCAATGCTTCTCTATGGCAAAAACAGCACAAACATGGTCAAAATAGTCATAGATTAAACCAACGCTGTTATTTTTTAAAGATTGCTTTCATATTTACATGATGTGGTTACACTTTGTATGGATTGGCACTATTTATAAGTTTCGTTATTTAACGATATTTTGAGGGGAAAGTGTGGTAGCACAAGCAGGCTATGTTGCTGTCACTGCCAGGGCAGTCACGTCCATAGTATAGTTGCGCTGTGCTGCGCTGTCATGTTCTTCTATGGGACAGACAGACAGCAGCGATTGCGTTATTGAATGGTAAATATATATATAAAAAAAACACACACACCCAAGTACTTTTTCAGCTGTAATTGCATTATTGCATACTTTTTATTGACAGTTTTGCATTTGGAGAGGCAGGGTGACAACGGAAAGCTTGGTAGCCTATTACTTAGATACGTTTTACATTTTTGGAGGGAAACGCTTGTGTTCATGTTAGCATGGGTAGCATGATCATGTTAAGACTATGAATATCATTTTACCACAACAGTGGATGAACAATTGATATATGTGTTTGAACAAGAACAACAGGAAGAACAAAGTAAAAGGGACGAACACATGTGTGAACAAGTATTAAGAACAGTGTATGGAAAAAGTGATGTGATGTGTGTTAGAACAAAACAAAGTCAAATGAATGAGAAGGAGAACAAAGAGGGTTAGGGTTCAACAGAAAACGATTAATTCAGCCAAAAAACACAATTTTGATTAATCTAAAGTGTAAAACAATCTTCAACACAGACCAAATTAGTGCCCTTGGACAACAAAACATCTGGTGGGGCAAAGAAACGATAAATTAAATTGAGAGAATGGGAGACTAAAAATGATTACTATGATAAATATTCAAACTATTTACAAAACTATTTACAGAAGCTCCTGTTGAACCAGCAACAAAAACAGGTTTGTCAACAATAACGAGGCTACTTTGCCAGGGGGAGGTGATCCAGCGACGAGACAATAAAGCAATTCATATTAGGTTCTGTTGAGACACTACAGAATATAAAACCTTCCAAGCCATGACCTCTGCCTGAAATCAGGACCACTCAGAGGAGAATGCAGCACATCAAACTGGAGTCAGGAGTGTGAATAACACATTTTGACCAAAACAAATTGTTGCTTACCAATACAGTGACTGAACATTGGACACCAAAAAGTTTGACCTCATGTCGTCACGCAACACTGTTACTGCCCTAAGTCATTTCAAGATGGAGGAGTATGATAAGGCCATCAGCTTCCTCCGGGACTCCATCCATCTGTTTCGGGGCCTGAAGATCGGTCCCAAGGGCAGCTGGAAACCAGTCCAGACAGGACTGGTGATGGCCACAACAACAATCCTGGAGGTTCAGCATGACCTGTTGAGACAAGGGCACAAATTTGTTCTCACAAGCCGCTTCACTCAAGACTGCCTGGAAAACACATTTTCGTCCATTCGTCTGAGGAACTCTGTCCCAACACCTGGAGAGTTCCAATATGCTCTGCACGCTGTCACTGTGGGTGAAAAAAAAAAGTGCTAATTATTTGTTTTAAGTGTTTATTTTGTTAAAAATAAACATTTTGGATGCATGAAGGAATGAAGGATGAAGGAAGGATGAGCCTAAAAGGCTCATCCTTCATTCACTGCTGTAGAGTAGCCTATTCAGTAGGCTATTATTTGTTTAAGACTGAATAATACCTTTGAAGAACAATCATTAAACTAGTGTATATTACAATACAAAGGAATCTATCCTAGCATGCCATCAAGCATGAGTAGCGCTAGGCTAGTTGTACAGTACAGATGAGTTAACACGGAACAGTACCAAAAAAAACAAAGTACAGTCAACATGTCACATAATGAAATGTTAGTATATCCCAAAATTCAATGAAATATTAAATGAAATATTTATCACAAACGTCACCTCATTTCTACTAGTGCTAGCAGTTAAGTCATATCATACAGAAAAAGCCGACTAAGGATGGCTGACACGGTCAGGTTCAGCGGATAAAAACCAAAATAACAATAAAAACACATAATCAATCTAAATCCTGCTTGTTAGTTACCCAGCATCATTGATATATAAGCTGCTAGCGATTCATTACTGAAATCTTACCTTCAAAGCTGACGAAGTCGCGCTAGCTAACTAGCAGGCAATGCTAGCTAAATTGGTTGTAACAACCAAGATAAAATATAGATAATTACGCTGTGCATATACAAATGAAGACCAGTATAAGCATCATAAAGGGCCTCTGATACAATATAGACAGTTGACAATTCAAAAGAGTTCGATATTTCAGCAACTTACCTCTGGAACTAATCGACGCGCCGTAATGTAAGTGAATGAGGTTCTACGCCCAAATGACAATATTTTGAACTATTTCGATGTCCATACCCCGGAAGTAGGCGCCGCCATTTTTTACAACGGAGGTCTATGGGAGTGTCGTAACTCTTATCTCTCTAGGGCTCTGGCCCCTGGCAGCACCGTTTGCCAGCGGCTTAACGGTATACCAATACCGTCCAATCAGGTACCGGTAGCCTACTGACTTAGTACCGGTTCTCGATACCCATCCCTACTCTCAGTGTTTAGATAGTTAACTTTAGTCTAAGTTATCTCAGTGGGTCTCAAAACGGTATAGTCACTATTAATGTAAATAAGTATTTCTGAGGCACACGTGTATATGATCATTATAGGTATAAGAAAGTAAGAGCATAAATGAAAAACAGGTATGAAATACTATGACAGTAAAACAAGAATACAGTTTAAAAGGTGTGATTTGTAAAATATCCATAAAGAAATAGAAAATCGGTTTACAGTTCTGCTTCATATGGGATGCATAGATTAGTTAACTAAATTCTACAAACATCACATGGGTTAATGATTAGAGGTAACTGAGTTATTTATTTTGTTAAAGTTTCAGCTATTCTGTTTACAATTCTGTCATCACATTATTTTATTACGATTTGTTAAAACACTGTTGTTTCTTTTGATGTGAAATATTATTTATTTTATTTAAATAAAAAGCAATGTTAGTTTTGTTCAAAATGTGTTAGTTAATTTAATAATATAGGCCTATGTATTTTTGAATCAAGTATTCATCTTTATTGTCTTCATTGTTAGTTTCCACATGCCTAAAACAACCTCAAGCTAAATCTAAAAAATGATGAATAAGAACGTTTGAGAAATTGTGCAAGGCATACAGTAATAGTCCGAATAGTCGATTCATTAATCGATAGATTAATTGATTATCAAATTAGTCGTTTGTTGCAGCCCTAGTCGCGGGTTAACTGTGTATGTGCGTGTGGGGAGTGTTGCAGTAGAACATTCAACTGTCTGTAGTAGCGCGGGACATTAATGGGAAACCGTAAATGTGTGAACACCCTAAACGTGAAGCTACCCCACAGCACCCCCAAAAGAAAATATCTGGCGCCGCCGCCACTGATAGGCTATAGAATACATAAACAGCTGAAATCATTTTTTTCAAATCGGGGAAATTTACTTAGTTACTCTTACACCTACCTACTTTTCAGTTGGTAAAATTACATCAGATTAAGCAAACTCATTACTCCATTAGTTATTAAATAAACGATCTTCGGATCTTCATAATGAATTATTGCGCATGCCCATGCCCACAGGACAAAGGTTTATTGAGCAGCTTCCACGTCTGAGCCGGAGCGCAGTGTAACCAATCAGCAGCGGCCACAGAGTGTTTTGAGACAACCGACAGCCCGCCCCCTCGCTGAAGTTGCTGATACCAGGCAGCAGGAAGACTTTTAGCACAAGTTTCTGTTTAGGCAAAATCATTTTCGTCGTTTCTTCTATGTGCAGACTGTATCAGCAGGGCTCTTTCTTTTTTGACAACTACAGTTGTCGTGAGTCGACAGTATCACCCGTAGACTACAAACTGAACGATAGTAAACATGGATGTGGAGGACACTGAACAAAAGACGATAACTCTTCTGATAAAAACGCCCAACCAAGCTCAGGAGGACCAAGCCGTGGAAGGCGTCTGTCCGAACTGGACTGTGAAAGATCTAAAAAGGCATTTGTCGATCGTTTACACAACTAAACCGGTGAGTTATTATGAAGCGGATAAGTTAGCTTGCTAATGTTAGCGAGGTGAGCTGCTGACAGGCTGTGCTGTGGAATGTCTTGACTCTGAGTGACAGGCTGAACAGGTTCATGTGGCTGAACCAATACAGTCTATGGGCTGAACAGGTTAATGTGGCTGAACCAATACAGTCTATGGGCTGAACAGGTTAATGTGGCTGAACCAATACAGTCTATGGGCTGAACAGGTTCATGTGGCTGAACCAATACAGTCTATGGGCTGAACAGGTTAATGTGGCTGAACCAATACAGTCTATGGGCTGAACAGGTTAATGTGGCTGAACCAATACAGTCTATGGGCTGAACCGGTTCATGTGGCTGAACCAATACAGTCTATGGGCTGAACCGGTTCATGTGGCTGAACCAATACAGTCTATGGGCTGAGCAGGTTAATGTGGCTGAACCAATACAGTCTATGGGCTGAGCAGGTTAATGTGGCTGAACCAATACAGTCTATGGGCTGAACAGGTTAATGTGGCTGAACCAATACAGTCTATGGGCTGAACCGGTTCATGTGGCTGAACCAATACAGTCTATGGGCTGAACCGGTTCATGTGGCTGAACCAATACAGTCTATGGGCTGAACCGGTTAATGTGGCTGAACCAATACAGTCTATGGGCTGAACAAGGTTAATGTGGCTGAACCAATACAGTCTATGGGCTGAAACCGGTTCATGTGGCGTGAACCACTACAGTCTATGGCTGAACCGGTTCATGTGGCTGAACCAATACAGTCTATGGGCTGACCGGTCATGTGGCTGAACCAATACAGTCTATGTGCTGAGCAGGTTAATGGTGGGCTGAACCAATACAGTCCTATGGGCTGAGCAGGTTACTGTGGCTGAACCCATACAGTCTATTGGGCACTGACAGGTTAGTGTGGCTGAACCATACAGTCTATGGGCTGAACCGGTTTCATGTGGCTGAACCATACAGTCTATGGGCTGAACCGGTTCATGTGAGCTGAACCAATACGTCTATGGGCTGAACCGGTTTAATGTGGGCTGAACCAATACAGTCTATGGGCTGAACAGGTTAATGTGGCTGAACCAATACAGTCTATGGGCTGAACCGGTTCATGTGGCTGAACCAATACAGTCTATGGGCTGAACCGGTTCATGTGGCTGAACCAATACAGTCTATGGGCTGAACCGGTTCATGTGGCTGAACCAATACAGTCTATGGGCTGAACCGGTTCATGTGGCTGAACCAATACAGTCTATGGGCTGAACCGGCTGCATCAGGGCTGGGAGAAACATGTATTACCTAATACATCATTTAGAAAAGTTATGATACAAATATACTTGTATAGCATTAGTGGTGGGTGATATGTGCAACATCTCATATCACAGTGTATGTCATTTATATAATGGTTACAATATATATATATATATATATTTGATTTCAAACCCTTGTGTACCTTACCATATTTCATTATTTTATTTATTATTTGGAACTCCTGTTTCAAAACAGTAAAACAAGGCCAACGTTTATAGATAATAAATTACACTTGTATGTTATACCACTTAATTATGTGTTACAAATCTATGCAGGTCTATGCACTGGATTTTTCCCGTTTACACTACTATGTACATTTGTGTGTATGTAAATATGTCACCCTTGTAGTCACTCCGCTCTGTTTGTGTAACTGACTAAACGTGTTTCTCTGTAGGCTACAAGTGACCAGAGACTGATCTATGGTGGTAAACTGCTGCCAGATCATCTGCCCATTAAAGACCTCTTCAGACAGGTATGTGACAGCTGGCTCTGTTTACTGTACTTTGGCATGTGTTCTTTGGGAGAGTTGTTCACTTAATGGGCCTAATGAAAAGTGGTTGCTTCAGATATTGTGGCATATGTTTTATATTGGACTATATAACCAAAACTTACTCCACTTAGCATTCCTAGTCAAAATATTGTCTTTTTAAATTAAGTACGGGTGTATGAAGAACACAACACTGTTTTTCAAAGTTAATTGATTGTCAGAACAACATTTCATCTTGATTTGGCAAAATGATGTCCAACGTAAAGGCTTGAATATAGCATTGTGTTTTACCATGTAGCTTTTCTAATCAGACATTTATGTCCGTTTCTCAGACTGACTCGTTTCCCACACTGCACCTGGTGTGTGCTACTAGGACTCCGGCCCAAGGCCCCCTGGGAGCTAGACCTAAGGTAAGAGTAGTCACACTGAACTATTCTCACAAGCTCAACAGAATCTTCCCAGTTATTTTTCAAATGGGAAGCGACGTGTCTTTTCGTGACAGCAGGTGTTTCTTCCCAGCACACAATAGGTGTCATGCGTGCCCAAGGACATTTCAGCAGGAATCACACGGGTGTGTGTTGTTAGTCACTGTCAACATGACCGATTCCCTCCTTGTGTTTTTGTTCATCTGCGGGCCACACATCCATGTAATGCAAGTACAGTTGTCACCTAAATAACACAGGTAAGAGGTCAGTGGCGGATCTAGAACAATTATTGGGTTGGCATGAAGACTTTAAGGGGTAGTAGAAATATATACATGCTCATTTAATTGCCAACATTCACATCTATCAATATGAGCTTTAAAAAAGCCCTCAAATTATGATATTTTAACACAGGAACATAATATTGTTGTGGCATATGAGTAAATCATTGCATACCAAAAAGTGGCATTAGAACTCAATGTGTTTCTTTACTTATATACAGCCTTTTAAATGTTATTGTCTCATTCTATATCTCGTCTTGCATTAGAGAACTCCCACTACTGAGTGCAACTGTTTCACTTCCGGGCTCATCTTTCAGAACCCAGCTACTCTTTAGAGATACAAAGTAAAGCTTATGATACCTGGCCTTAGTTTCACAACCCTGCTCTGCTAAACCAAGGCTACACGACCTCCAAGTGCTTTTACACACTGGACCCTAAAGCTTATATCTACAGACGTATGAAAGTATATTTTCTGTAGTGCTGAGGGACATCCAATATATTGCTTACATTTGAAAAAAGTTCAAACTGTTGTTGCCTCTGCAGACCAAAGAGACAGAGCAGCCCGGTCCCCCCCGTCCTCAGGCAGGCTCTGGTCCTCCGAGTCCTTCTGGCCCCTCATCCTCAGTCCAGCCCCCCAGCTCACCCTCACTGAGGCAGAGGAGGCACACCTCTTCACCTTCAGCTGCTGCAGCTCACACACCAGCCCCCCTGTCTCCACCAGCATGGCCTGCTGCTCCAGTGTAAGTCATACAAGAAGAAATGTTGCATCTTCTCAACTGTATTAGATTGCATTGGCATGGCTGGACATCAACAGTTAAGAGTATACCGGATATGTTCAGGAAAGTTCTTTCGTAACAACAATTCCCACACTATCTCTTCCTTTAATATTTGTTCTCTTCTTCCAGACAGTTAGTTGCTTCAACAACAAGGCCCATCTACTTTTATATAACTTGTACAATTGTTGTGACATTTTAAAGGTAGGGTAGGTAATTTTGGAGAAACCGGCTGGAGATCGCTAGAATTTGAAAATACACAGCCGGAACAAATCTGCCACTTCCTCACAGAGCCCCTCCTCCAACACACACGCAAACGCGCACATGACCAATGAGGGTACGAGATAAGTTTGTGCACAGATGGAAGGCTGACAGGAAGGTAGGCTATCCAGTTACTTTAGCCGGCTCAGATGATTGGTCGTGCTTTTTACAGCGCTACAGCTTCCACTGATGATATTTTTTAATGGATTTGTTGTCAAAGCACTTCAGATATTCATTGCTATCGGGATGTTAAGAGCATTCCATGGAATATAACAAAAAGTGTATCTCGAGCCGGTTTCTCAAACTTACCTGACCCACCTTTAATAGTTTTTATGACCTTTTTATCTTTGCTCATATCTTCATATATCTTACTGTGTTTATGTAGGAAACGTTATACTCCAAATCAAACTCCTTGTATTTGAAAACCATATTGTTGTTCTGGTTCTTTGACTGCTGTGTGAGCGGATGTGAACAGTGTATTTCTCCTTCAGGCCTCCACAGATGCGCCAGCCAGCCTTCCCCACCTACTCTCTGTACAGCCCCCAGCAGCTCATGTGGCTCCAGCATGTTTACGCTAGACAGTATTACATGCAATAGTACGTTTTTATTTCTACCACTTTACCATTGGTGTGAGTTCTTCTTTAGCCTCAGTCTCATTGTGCATGCCTTTGTCCTGCTAGGTTTACTTTTCTTTGTGCATCATTTGCAAAAAAACACCCTTCAAATCTCCAGAGCTACAGAGCTTCATAAATTGTGCTCCGTAGTACCATATCATGATGAATGGTTTCTCATGTAACTGTCTCCTGACATTGTTATATTAACGTTGGGGTCATATTTGATTAGCATGTTATATTTTGAAGTGGAGGTCCTTCCTTTTTTACAATTTTACCAAATCAACTTCTTAAAAACTAATGACCAGAAAGGGATCTACTCTCTAGTTGGGTGTCTTATTTTCTCAGTATATTGAAAGAGTCTCTCTGAGAGACACATTTAAAGCATTATCTAGGGAGCTGGTGTAAACCTTCTAAAGTGTATCCCTTCTATAATATATGAATTTAATTCATTCATTCAGAATTAAATATATATATTTTTTTTTAATGCAAGATCTAAACATTGTTCTTCTGCATCTCCTACACCAGGTTCTTTTAATTCATCTGTTCTTTCTAAATGTTTTGTAGCTGTTGTTCATTGTTCTCAGCTGATTATGAATATAATATTCTACTCTTCCCCCTTCCAGTTTCTAACCCTCCTTATGTTTACCTCACACTGACAGCCATGCAGCGCTGGCCGCAGCAGGCACTCTACCATCAGCACCAGCTACAACCATTGGCCAGTACCCTCCTGTTCCCGCCCACCAGGTACCTGTCCCAGCCCCATTAGCCAATCAGAACCCCATCGAAAACCTGCCCGCCAATCAGAACCCAGTGCAGGACGGTGCTTTCATCAACCCTGGAGAGGCCAACCAGAACATGAGGATGAACGCGCAGGGGGGGCCGGTGATGGAGGACGAGGACGACGTGGAGCGGGATTGGCTGGACTGGATGTACTCCGCTGCCAGATTTGGCGTTCTGCTCATGATTGTGTACTTCAACTCCAACCTGAGCCGCTTCCTGCTGGTGATGAGCACCCTGCTCCTCATGTACCTGTAAGTTCCATCTGTCCCTTTCTACTTCAACTTTTACATTTTCAGGTCCATTCTGGCTCATATGCTTTCCCTGCACTCTTGTGGGTCGACAAACGTCCTTTAAATCCCTCCAGTGTGGGGCTCTGAACCTCAGCAGCTCTTATCATCTGCTGCTGTTGGCTTCCAGAGCCTCCTCCAAAAGCATCAACTCTATCTTCATATTCATATTTTAATCAATGGCCTAATAGGAAGTAGGGATCTTTGAGTTGTCAACTGAAGCCTGTATGTATTCCATTTAAAAAGAAAAGACTAATTAGGTTATATTTAGTGTTGTAGTCAAGACCACCTTAACCGAGACCAAGTCAAGACCAAGACCGGAGTGTACCAAGACCAAAACTTTAAGAGGTCGAGACCGAGTCAAGACCAAGAAGACCAAGGCAGGGCGAGACTACTGTGAATCCAACACTACACGATACACTCACGGTACGTCCACACAGCAGCTTTTCAAAAATCTTGAAAATCTTGGAGCTGGGCGTGTCTGAAAGCTTGGGGATTTCGCGACCAACAACCAATCACATGAATCTCCCGCCCCCGACATACAAAGCAAAAAACCCTGGTTCTTCTCCACTATTTCTTTTAACATTTTGAACATTTATGAGATGAATGTCTATGGTGCTATTTTATGCTACATTCCATGCTGGCCAATGATACTGTCTATGCTTGCTAGCAACGAAGTAAACTAGCAACGAAGTAAACTGGATATAAAATCCCCAAACAAGCGAAAACCTACCAGTTTCGCCCACTGTCTCTGCCACCTCCCTCCATGCCTGGTTCCTCCGGTTTGTATCCTGGTAAGTAAATAGGGACTGGTCATAAAGAACCGGGTGATTTGCTACCGCAATAACTAAGTTCTCCTCCATTTTTGTGGAATATAGAAATGAACTGCGGGTCTGGTTCTCCCAGCTTGCACGCGGTTTGATTGGCTAGCGCTTGAACTGTCAGATTTGCATAAACGGATCTGATTGGCTGTCGCTTCCAGCTCAGCCTCAAAAGTTGAACATTGTTCAACTTTGGAATCCTGAACATCCTGGCAATCCTGGCAATCTTCGCCTCGCCCCCCCACAATGCAGTTCGGCGACAAGCAAGGGAAAGTGACGTCATCCCCATTCAAAGTCAATGGGCGGAGACGCGCTGGAAGCGGTGGACAAATCGCCAAAAGCTGCTGTGTGGACGGGCCGTTACAATACCATGTGTAAGATACCTTAGTCAATTTGATCTGAAATATCCACATCATCACAAGACGCACATAAAAACAGTAAGATATCAAGTTGAACTTGAATCATATTTACTAAGTGATTATTTTCATTTAAAAACAGTAAATTAGTGATTTGTGGTCTGTTTAGCCAAATGTAATTATCGTTGAATTTCCCGACATGTTCACTTGAAGGCCGTTTGAGTGTGTGTTGTTCCTTTACTTCACATGTCCTGCTCTCACACTCTGTTTGCTGTTGCACAACCCTTCACCTTGACACAAACATGCCCGCAGGAATACTCAATGTGTTTGTATGTCAAGAGAGAAGTATGAACTGCTAAAAAGAAAAACATTAAGAGAAATAATGAGTGAAAAAATACAATGTTTACTTCAATTATAAAAGAAGTGAACTTTGATGGAATTGAAGAGAGAAACTGTGTTTGTGTCTGAGGACACAGCCCGGCCCTCGGATAACAGATAAAAGTCAGAATGAGTTTGACTGATTATTACTCACCAGCAACCGTTGGAAGGTTAACGCTCGGAGACATAAACGTCATGCAGAAGACACTAGGCCCCATCCTGTCACTAAGAGGATCTAAAGATGTTGTCTTTACCATGCTCTCACTCTGCGGGCAGGTGAGTACATATGTAGACAGTCAGCAGAGGTAGTCCTGTCAGATTGGCTCATTGAGTCGGCATGTAATGTTAGGGGTCGGCCCATCTGGTCCCGTTGATTGATGTTTACTTCCTTAAGTAACATTTTCCGGGTTCCTGGGAGTGTGTGACTGAACATATTTTAAAAAAAGTAGCATTTTCCTCAGCCATTCTTAAAAATAACAAGCCAAAAAAACATACTGTGCTCCCCAGATCCTAATAATGTGGAGTACAATTAAGGAAATGAAGCGTTGCCTCACTTTTAACAGTCCAAGTTTTTCTTTTAAACCAGTGTTTAATTGAAAAGATAGTTAATAGCTGATGGTTAGCCCCAACCCCAGAACCTGCTTTATGCTGTTCACACAACACTAAGAAGTGCCTTCATATAAAACATATTTTCCCTTTATTAAAATCTGAATGTTCTACAATCCTTCCTTTCAGGGTAAACCACTAAAGCAAAAGAAACCAACATTCTAGAGAAATGACATCTTACTCTTTCTTGTTTTTAAATGTAACTTGTAAATACAGTAGTGACATCCTCTTTAACTTTGAATTTATTTTGTTTCCTCTCCTGTTTTTCTCAACAGACACACTGTTGGTTGGTTCCCCTTTAGAAGACGAGCGCAGGTCCAAGGACCCAACCCCCTGCAGCCCCCTGAGGTCCAGCACAACCAACAGAACGAGAACAGAAACCCTAACGCAGTAAGAGAACATTTCCACTCTGCTTTACCTTCATTCAACTGAAGTGTTATGAACTCTGTTACACATCTGGATATCTCAGTTGTTCAAGGTCTCTGCTAGCTGAAGTAGGCCCGATAGACCACTGTGGGTTGATCTGCTGATTGAAATAATACACCTTTGATGGAAAACCCTTTGTGTGATGCCTTGTTTGTCTTTGTCTCTACAGGGGGAGGAGCCTGCTGACAGACAGAGGGAGGAGCCTGCCGCTGAAGAGGGCGGGTCAGAGGGACACGGACCAATGGCGGCAGTGTTAGTGCCTCCTTACAGGGTGTCAGTCATGTGGACGGCCTGGGTGTTCCTTAAAACGTTCTTCTCCTCCCTCATTCCTGAGGTTGCCCAGGGGATGGCCAACTGACAACCTAGGATAGATACCTTTTTATAGAGACACCATGAATAATCTCTGGAGCCAAAGGAAAACCTTTCAACTCAAGACAAATAAAATCACACATGACTGTGACATTCCTATTAGCAATAGTTAAAAAAGCTGCGGTTTGACATTGGTGTTTCCTCAGAGTGGGACGCAAAGTTGAAACGCCAGCAAAATAAAAAGATGCCAGAATAAAAAAATATGTGGACTGGTTCCAATGGACAGAGAGGACCAGAATTATCAACAACAACTGCATAGTTCAATGGGATCCCATGTTACTCCAGCTCTTTATCTGACCTCTGTCTACTGGTAGTGGGTTTATGCTCAACCTGCTGCGTCACACTGAGACCCTTACCCATGAAACGGCAGCGTGTAGCAGCCAAGAGTATCAATAAACCTTTCACCTGACTGTTGGACTTTTTTAACTACATTGTTTTACTGTGAGGAGGTTAATAGACATGGACTTAATGCAGCATGTCTGTGATCAGGATCAATGCTTTCCCACTCATGAGGATTACAATAACCATGTTTTTTTAAGTCAAAATCCACTCCAGGCCAGTCCTCTGTCGGATGGCTCTCTGTTTTTTCCACGGACAGATTTATTTTGGATTTACTAACTGTCCCTGCGTGGAGCCTGGGTTTGATTTCAGCTGTGGGTCATGTTGTTTTCACTTGTTTGACAGACTATGGAAGCTAGCATAATATAGTACAAGTCTATTATTTAGAGATGTTTTTTGGTTTGTTTCTCAATGTACTTGATATTCAAATTCAAACGGCTCTACTTTATCAGTTTAATTCAGATTATTTTGGCATTTTTCTTCTATAGTCAGTGTGCTTTAGAAACTGACCATGACTGACAAATCAGAAACATCCAAATGATTCACATCAGTTCATTATGGGTAGACTTCTTATTGAGATCAGCTGGTCTTTGGTACCAAACGCAAATTAGACGGCTTGCCAAATATCTGGGTACATCTTTTTTGTATAGTGATGTGGCCATAGTTCAATATATATATATATATATATTGTAAATCAAGTTTTGTAAATATACTTAAAGTTCACAAAGCACTTTACAATATGTATCTTATGCAAGCCTCTTTACATTTGGAGGAATTATGATTTTGTATTCTTCATGGAAAGCCTTGTAATATAAACACAAGGCCTCACAGGCTCTGATGTGATTGAGAGTCCAGTCCAAAATCCCGTTCAAACAACACGTGAAAAGTTTAAAGCCAGTCCAGCGCTGAGAAATGGCCAAAATGTTGCTTTAGTAGAACATTTGTTATGGTTTTCAGTGTCAGAAACGGTTTAGAAATATATGGAAAGTTTCTCATAGCTAAGATTTTAATTTCTTAATGAAGTTATCAAATCACTCCTACAGTACCTTTAAAGCATTTTCATCTCATCATATTGATTGAGAAATCTGTACTGTCACTGATCAGAAGCATGAATGACTTGCATTTACTGGTCACTTTATCAAGTCATTGATTATGGTCACCATGTTTAATTGGACATGTATTGGTTTGTCTTTCTTTGAGAACGGTGGTGGATGTTGTAGAATGAGGTGTGTGTTGAGGAGGACTTGCAATAATGGATGCAATAAATCTTTATACCTGTAACCGGTTCCCAATGTGTTGATTTTTGCAGATATGGTTTGTGAGGACAGTGTTTCAGATTTAGAAATAAACAATGCAACCACAGTTTATGCATATACACACACAGGGTGTCCGCGGGGTCTTAACAAGTATTAAAAGTTGATAAATCAATTTAGTGAAAATTAAGGCTATTAAAAAGTAGGGCATTTCCCAAGGTATTACATTGTGTAGCTTGTTTTCAATAAGTATATACATTGTCCAAAGAGGTTGTATTCTACAGTGTGCCTGAATGTACTCATTGCGTAGGTGTGTAGTGTGATTCTGTGTATTTATTGATGGCATCCCGTTGGGTTTGACGTCATCTGAACAGGACATCGCACACTCACTGCTTGATAGCGCGCGAAGGTCCGTTTACGCCGGTTGTTAAACAACATCGTTATGGGGAAATGCAAGTCTGCGTCCAAATGGTTGGAAGATAAGGAGGAAGGACAATCAATACTGTGTATAGTCAATGTGAGGTAAAGTGTGTCGCCAAGGTAACCGGTTAGAAGTGGCGATGAGGTCTTAAAATGTATGGAAAGGGTCTTAAAAAAGGTCTTAAAAGGTTTTACATTTGACTTCAGGATTCCTGCATATACCCTGACACATAAACAGGGAACAAGCTGAATGTCATGTCACCATAGGACACACATGTTTGAGAAATGATAAAAATGAGGACCTTGAATAAACTCTAGCTGCACCTGACTGCAAACACACGTATTGTTTGCTTCAGACATATGCCTGTGTGTGGTTCTCTGCAGGACTCAGCTGGTGACCTGCATGTTTTCCCTATAGCTGTCAAAGTCTGAGATAAGGTGGTACTTTACATTCTGTGTCAGTCTCTTGAAGCCATTAGGCCCAAAATACTTGTTCCCTTTGAAATACATTCTAAAAAAGAGAAGTCTGTAAAACAGGGGATAATAATAATTTTAATTAATTTGTGCAAATATCTGAATCCATTGGACCAAGCCAGATTGGCATGGTTACTGGGCCTAATGGATGCGGAACATCACCATAAGATATACCAGATATGCCACAGGGTACTTTTTTCTCGAGAATCAGGAAATAACCCTCCTCCAACGTTGTATCCAGTTATGTTAATACATCAGAGGCACTGAGGCACAACGTAGCTTTGAGCTTATATGCTAATGTGAGCATGCTAACAATGTACTGCCTTTCATAGCATAGTTATGTATTCTCAGACTAAAACTCAAAGTTTAGCCTGATGATGACAAAAGTTATTAAAATCCATTCTGGATGGATTGTATAGGCAAGAATGACTGTTCGAAATGTCATGGCAAAGCATCCAATAGTTAAAGATTTGTATAGAAATGATGCCTTCTGCTAAAGGGTAGAGCTGGGAGCCCATGTTCAAATCTGGCCTGGATATCTTAATGGCTCTCATGCCCCCTTATCCCCACTTTTGACACTCTCAATCTCTCATAAAAAAAAGACTAAACTGTCCCAAAAAAACATTTAAGCTTTCCTCTACTGTGGCTGCTCAATGAAAATACAGGAGATCATCAAGTCTTCAGGATCCATCGAGTCGGGACTATGAGCGTCAGCTCAAAATGTCACGGCTTGAGTTTAAATGGGCCTTCCAACCAAAAGAATGACCTAATGCAGAGCGCATACACTGAGGTCATACTCCAGATGGACTGTTGACCCCAAATATGCATACTTCCCCAGCACATGTCCTCAAACAACTCAAGTTCAAACTGACTGACAGTTTCCCGTGACCAGATTAACCCTTGCAGAGGATGTGCAATGTGGTCAGCCATGGCTTTTAACTGTTTGTCCCATATGTTTTTAGCACACTGTACACGACTCGGCCAGTACAATTCTTAGGGACTTGTACTTTACTTGAGTATGTCAATGTTTTGCTACTGTCTACTTCTACTACAGTTCAGAGGTAAATGGTGTAGTTTTACTCCACTACAAACTTTACAGATCTGGATGAATGATGTGAAATCTAATCAAGTGTTAAATCTGACTTTAGTTCCACCTGGAGTAAATCCACAAGCTACCCTGCAGTATACAAAGCCATTCAAACCAGCTGCACCTTTACCAGCTTTGAGAACACTTTCATGATCAATCATTATAAAACATCTCATATATATTATTCTGAAATGGACCAATCTGCACAATCACTACTTTACATTTTTGGTACTTTAAATAGATGTTGATGCTAATACTTTTGTCCTTTACTTGAGTAACATTTTGAATGCAGTACTTTTACTTGTAAGAGGGTATTCCTACACTCTGGTACTTTTACTTTTACTCAAGTACAACATCTGAGTACTTCTACTTTTACTCAAGTACAACATCTGAGTACTTCTACTTTTACTCAAGTGCAACATCTGAGTACTTCTACTTTTACTCAAGTACAACATCTGAGTACTTCTACTTTTACTCAAGTACAACATCTGAGTACTTCTCCCCCCACACACAAAAGGCTCTTATATATCAGTTACCCCCTTTGTTATTTCTAGTCTCTCTTTAGGTTCAACTCTTACTCTTGTTTCATCGCACTATTGTCTATGAAGTGAAACCAAATGTATACAGTTGCTATCAGAAAAGATAGACACTTTAGATTATAAGGGAATCACCATAAGAACTGAATAGTGTACGTTATATCTCTCACAGGCTCCGCCCTCTACTGGACTCTATGGGTACTACCTTATAATGCAAGCATTCACCTCCTGAGATTTCTATAGACGTAGCCAGCCCCGGGGCGGGCCTACCTGAATGCGCGCGCATCTCACTTCCGTATAAAAAGAGGCCTCGCCTCCTGACCATCATCCTTTACTCTTCAGCGAGCGGAGGTGATACTGACACTGAGTCTGAGACGTTTGAGAGAACGTAGGAAAGCGAATATTATTGAAATGGAGCCACCCTTGGAGCATCGAAACTGCCCGTCGTGCCCTGACCTGATTGCGGGAGCGGATCCGCACCGCCAGTGTTTCCAGTGCCTGGGGCCCGACCATGCCGAGCAGGGAATGGGCCAGACACCGGCCTGCGTTGCCTGTTGCTCGATCCCGCTGCTGAGCCACTTCTGGAGGAAGCTCGGCCCGCAGGTCAGGCCCGGTTCTACGGGGGTGCATAAGGGTGCATTGCACCCTCAGTTGAGTCTTTATGCACCCTCATTTGAAAAATGAAAAGTGAAAAAATAAATAATTAAAAGTGAAAACAAAAAAAATCTAAAGTGAAAAATATTACATATATAATAATAATAATAATAATAATTGTAGTAATAATAAGAATAATAAGAATAATATAGTCAATGATGGACATCAGAAAATGGTTAAAACAACCAGCTCTTATCGCCAGCAGTAACACTGCATCTACTGTAGGTAATAACAGTTCAGATCATGGGGACATTACGTTACCCGCGGCCACTGTCGTGAACACTATCGTCCTCCCGCCTGACTCGCCGGCTTTGCCCGCCTCGCCCACGGAGGCAGAGCAGCCGCAGCCGTCTTCGTTGCCCCAAACACCGCCACCCCTCGGCGGCCCGCAAGTGCCAGAGGACCTCGGCAAAACAGAGCCTGCCCAGGTATACAGTGGGGCAAAACAGTATTTAGTCAGCCACAAATTGTGCAAGTTCTCCCACTTAAAAAGATGAGAGAGGCCTGTAATTTTCATCCTAGGTACACTTCAACTATGAGAGACAGAATGGGGGGAAATAATCCAGGAAATCACATTGTAGGATTTTTAATAAATTAATTGGTAAATTCCTCGGTAAAATAAGTATTTGGTCACCTACAAACAAACAAGATTTCTGGCTCTCACAGACCTGTAACTTCTTCTTTAAGAGCCTCCTCTGTCCTCCACTTGTTAACTGTATTAATGGCACCTGTTTGAACTCGTTATCAGTATAAAAGACACCTGTCCACAACCTCAAACAGTCACACTCCAAACTCCACTATGGCCAAGACCAAAGAGCTGTCAAAGGACACCAGAAATAAAATTGTAGACCTGCACCAGGCTGGGAAGACTGAATCTGCAATAGGTAGGCAGCTTGGTGTGAAGAAATCAACTGTGGGAGCGATTATTAGAAAATGGAAGACATACAAGACCACTGATAATCTCCCTCGATCTGGGGCTCCACGCAAGATCTCACCCCGTGGGGTCAAAATGATCACAAGAACGGTGAGCAAAAATCCCAGAACCACACGGGGGGACCTAGTCAATGACCTGCAGAGAGCTGGGGCCAAAGTAACAAAGGCTACCATCAGTAACACACTACGCCGCCAGGGACTCAAATCCTGCAGTGCCAGACCTGTCCCCCTGCTTAAGCCAGTACATGTCCAGGCCCGTCTGAAGTTTGCTAGAGAGCATTTAGATGATCCAGAAGAGGATTGGGAGAATGTCATATGGTCAGATGAAACCAAAATAGAACTTTTTGGTAAAAACTCAACTAGACGTGTTTGGAGGAGAAAGAATGCTGAGTTGCATCCAAAGAACACCATACCTACTGTGAAACATGGGGGTGGAAACATCATGCTTTGGGGCTGTTTTTCTGCAAAGGGACCAGGACGACTGATCCGTGTAAAGGAAAGAATGAATGGGGCCATGTATCGTGAGATTTTGAGTGACAACCTCCTTCCATCAGCAAGGGCATTGAAGATGAAACGTGGCTGGGTCTTTCAGCATGACAATGATCCCAAACACACCGCCCGGGCAACGAAGGAGTGGCTTCGTAAGAAGCATTTCAAGGTCCTGGAGTGGCCTAGCCAGTCTTCAGATCTCAACCCCATAGAAAATCTTTGGAGGGAGTTGAAAGTCCGTGTTGCCCAGCGACAGCCCCAAAACATCACTGCTCTAGAGGAGATCTGCATGGAGGAATGGGCCAAAATACCAGCAACAGTGTGGGAAAACCTTGTGAAGACTTACAGAAAACGTTTGACCTCTGTCATTGCCAACAAAGGGTATATAACAAAGTATTGAGATGAACTTTCGTTATTGACCAAATACTTATTTTCCACCATAATTTGCAAATAAATTCTTTAAAAATCAGACAATGTGATTTTCTGGATTTTTTTTTCTCATTTTGTCTCTCATAGTTGAGGTATACCTAGGATGAACACACTACGCCTAGAATAAAAGCTCCAATTAATGCAGTTTACCGTAGTGGTAAAGGCTGCATTATTTATGGCGGAGCCCGCACTCTCGCATGGTGGTGCGTTCAGGGACACACTACGTCTATAAAGATACCGATTAATGCTGTTCACCGTGGTGATGAGAACAGCATTATTGTGGACGGTGCGTTCAGGGACCTCAGTAAATAATCGGCCCTTTCTGTGTTGACCCTCCATGGGCAAATCTTCCCTTCACGGGGGGTTTTGTGGCGGAACGGATCACCAGAGAGTATCACAGCTTCATAGCTGCGGCCCCACAGCTGAGGGCTTGTCCATTAAAAACAATGTTATGGGGAATGGAGCCTCAGCTGTGTGTTAACGAAGTTAATGGACAGGACGCTGAAACGGGGCTATTCACTCCAGTTTTGCAGCGTCCCACCTCCATTCAGAGGCATGCGAGAGGTAAATCTGTTATCTCAGGAGGAGATGGGTTTCCTCTCAGCAGAGATTCAGGCTCTGGTGCAGAAACAGGCTGTGTCTGTTGTGAACCCTCAGCACAGAGAAAATGGTCTTTATTCCATGTACTTCCTGGTTCTCAGGAAGACAGGGGTATTTAGACCTATTCTAGATTTGCGCAGCCTGAATTCAACCTGATCTCACCAGATTGCGTGACTACACCAGGACTCCTTAACACCACATTGCGTGGTGGAGTCACTAACTTTGTTACATTTGCGTGCACCACGCAAACAACCCCAATTTAAAGTGAATTACCTTGGTCGTGGTGCACACACGCATTTCTACAACGTCCTGCAGTGAGCTTTGTATTCTATAAAACGTTTTTAAAATCTACTTTATAGCTTGTAGTAACTCACGGGAGGCTTCTTTTATTTTATTTGTATTCATAATCATTTGTATTTTTCGTTAGAATGTAGGCCTATTATGGTGCATTAGTTACCAATGTTTGTTCTCAAAAAACAGTGCATTGTGTGTCACTTATTCTGGTGAGATCAGGTTGGACAAAGGAGCCTCATTCACTTTACATTGGGGTTGTTTTGCGTGGTGCCGACACGTAAATGTAACAAAGTTAGTGACTCCACCACGCAATGTGGTGTTAAGGAGTCGTGGTGGAGTCACGCATTCTGGTGAGATCAGGTTGCCTGAATCGCCACATTTGCCACAGGAAATGTCGGATGTTAACCATAAAACAGTTAATGGGGTTGGTGCAACCGGGCGATTGGTTGACCACCATCGACCTGAAAGACGCATACTTTCATGTGGAAATTGTGCCAGAGCACAGGAAGTATCTGCGATTTGCCTTTCAGGGGATAGCCTACGAGTACAACAGACTACCGTTCGGCTACTCCCTATCCCCACGCACGTTCAGCAAATGTGTGGCCACTGCGCTTCAACCACGGTGCGCACACGGCATGAGAGTTTTCTTTTGCATAGACAACCTCATAGTCCAGGGAACAGGCAATGTTTTGCACAGCACCATTCACACACCTAACCAAGTTAGGCTTTGCAATCAATTGAAAAAAGAGCACCCCCATACGATACCTCACCAACAGGCGTTGTATTTGGGAGTGGTGCTCGATGCAGGCCACCCTGTCAGAGAACTAGTGCGTCCCTTCTCCGGGCGGTTCACAGGCTGTGACAGGAGGCGACAGTGACAGCTTGGACTGTCATGCAGATTTTGGGTCTCATGGCGGCTGCTCACATTGTGGTCCCGCTGGGGTTACTGCATATGCACCGCCTTCAGAGGTGGTTCTCCAGCCTGCGTTTGGATCCCAAGAGGCACAAGCGGCGGCTGGTGACCATCCCCCCCTCAGTGGAGGGCAACCTCCGGTTCTGGGGGTCTCCCGGGCGCCTCCGGAGGGGGTCTCCACTGGGACGGGTAACCTCCTACATCACAGTGTTCACGGACGCATCCAGAACAGGATGGGGAGGGACCTGCCTGAAGAGGGCTATAGGTGGGCGCTGGGCTCTAACAGAGACACAACACAGCAACCTCCTAGAGCTACGGGCGGTAGTGTTAGTCCTCCAGCATTTCATGCCCCTAATTCAAGGAAGACATGTAATGGTCAGGAGCGACAACAGCACCACAGTGGCTTATATCAACAGGCAGGGCGGAGTCCGCTCCGCCGCCTTGTTGGCCACAGCGGAGAGGCTGTGGTTATGGGCATCAGAGGTGGTGTTATCTCTGAAAGCCCTCCATATCCCGGGACTGGAGAACAGGGGGGCCGACCTCATGTCGAGGGGCGGCCCCCTGCCAGGCGAATGGACGCTTCACCCGGAGGTGGTGAAGCGAATCTGGGCCCAGTTCGGGAGAGCGGAAGTGGATCTGTTTGCCAGCCTGCGCAACAGCCACTCTGCCCTGTGGTAGACAGCATTGCTACTTGCCTTAACGTCAGCCAAAATAGTGTCCGAGTTAACCGCTCTATCGGTGCACCCGAATTTCCTGTTGATTCGGGGTGACCGGAGCGGGGCGACACTCAGACCGACACTCAGACCGACACTCAGACCGACACTCAGACCGAACCCCTCCTTTGTGCCCAAGAGCCTAAGGAGTGCGTTCAGGTCGAGGGCTATTGAGTCGGGGGGTTTTAGTCTTCCACCCCATGGTGGGGCCAGGGAAGCTAAACTGCACCTCCTCTGCCCGGTGCGCGCGTTAGCATGTTATGTAGAGCGCACAGCTGCCCTTAGACGCACTGAACAGCTGTTTGTGTGCTTCGGGGGCGTGGTGACTGGAAAAGCTCTGTCCAAGAAACGCTTGGCAGGCTGGCTTTGCGGAGGGATTGTACACGTCTACGAGCAGGCAGTGAGAGCCTGTCCCGCGGGGGTCCGTGCGCACTCCACATGAGCTGTGGCTGCGTCGACAGCTTTATTCAACGGTGTGAGTGTGGAGGACATATGCACGGTGGCGTCTTGGTCAACGCCAGGTCCCTTCTTAAAGTTTGATCTCTTGGATATGTCTGGCTCTTTCTCAGCGTCTGTGCTTTCTGGGGCAACACAGGACTGGTGAGGAGAGGGGGTCTGTGGGTCAGTGGGCATCTGACCCCCTCCCCGGGAGGGAATGCGCTTACGTTTCTCCGGACCCCTGGAGGGTCGCGGGGTGACATAATGCGCTCTGGGCCCTTACAGGGCTAAAGGGCTCCCCTCGCCTGCCTGGGGGCAGGAGGGGGAGAGCCCTCCATATTATAGTCCGTACACACTCTGCACGGGTCAGTGTCTGAGTGTGGGGACATGGGGGACACTTGTGCTCTCCCCGTGCTCTTTAGGGACTCAGGAGAGAGCGAACCCATACAGGACTGCAGACTTTCCCTGGCTGCCTATAGACGGACGCGGGGGAGCCCTCAGCACTGTTTTCGAGCACACTCGAGGCAAGTGCGTCAGGGTGTGCTCTGTCGGCCGCATCACGGACTTCTCCACGGTTACAACCGAGGGAGAGGTGAGTGAGGCGCAGCGGCTGCTAAAGCCGGTCAGGGACAGTGAGGTGGAACGGTGTGCTGGACGACAGTGCGTGTATACATCGGGGCTCCACCCACTGTACCCATAGAGTCCAGTAGAGGGCGGATCCTGTGAGAGATATAACACTGGGTTACGTATTGTAACCCTTGTATATTAACACAGGCGGAGCCCTCTACCTTGGGGCACTGTCTGTCCTATACCGCTCGCTGAAGAGTGGTGTAGGATGGTGGTCAGGAGGCGAGACCTCCTTTTATACGGAAGTGAGATGCGCACGCATTCAGGTAGGCCCGCCCCGGGGCCGGCTACGTCTATATAAATCTCAGTAGGTAAATGCTTGCATGATAAGGTAGTAGTACCCATAGAGTCCAGTAGAGGGCGGAGCCTGTGTTAATATAACAAGGGTTACAATACGTAACCCGGCGTTACAGTGAGCTTCTGGACATGTATCTAGTTTTCCTGTGAGCTTGTGCTTATTGAAAGAGTTTTTGTTCAGTGAAGGTTGGACCCGAACATTGTGCTAGCCTTTTACACTTTGTTGAGTCTAGAAAAAGAGGACTAAATTAGTAGATTCATCTTTCAAACATGCTGATCTCCAGCATGTCGTTTTAGATTATATTGTGAGGAATAAGTGTTTCTGGAAATGTCAAATGTCTTTGCAGACTGTGTATACTAGTTGTGATAACTGCCCTCAGTGTTCTTTGAGCCTACAGTCTGAATTTTAGAAATCTACAGGCAGTTCCTACTTTGAATCAGTGTCTGTTCAGTGCTGTTGTATCTCCCTACTCAGCGCTTGATCATTTTAAAAATGTACTATTTCCCTTTGCACAATCTATAAAGCTTTAGATTGTGTTTATTTACCTGAGGTTTTCTAACACTGGCATCACAGAACCTGCACTTTGACCAGTTTACTTTATGGGGGCCTTGGGTGACAGACACAGTCAGTGTTTGTCCATCAACTGTGAATCCCACAAGGTGTCCTTCTCTGATTGGATGAAGGAAAGACTTTCCGCTACAGTGGCCTGCCCTCCCTGACAGTTAAAAGAACAAGGCAGGCGGTCGGGTTCTCTCAGAAAAAAACAAGGAGATTCGAACAGAGCTGTCTGAAAGTTATCTGGGAGCTGGAGTCTTCGGGCCTCTGGTGACAGTGGATGAGAAAGCCTACTGCTCGGGAAAACACGGGAAACGTACACTTCCAAACATAAATTGAACTTCAACTGTCCGCAGGATTAGACACCTCAAACCGCTCGGGCAGAGGTGAAGCTCTCTTGCACAATGTCTCTTGATGTTGTCCACTCGCTGCTGCTCTTCCTCTTTGTATTTGGGGCGTCCCACGCCTGCCTCCAGGACCCCGCTGAAGCCTACAGGTTCACGGGAGCTGTGAGCCGCCTGACCTACCCTGCTGTTGTTGTTTGTGAGTGGATTTTGACCCGATGTTGTTGTTAACCTCCAAAGTTACTTCATTCGTTTACCATACTTGATCAAATTAACAATTATTTTGATAACAAACAAACGAAAAGATTGCTGTAAAAGGAGTTAATGGGAAACACTTCACTCGTTAATGCAGATTCAATGCTATTAATTCCATATATCTTCATATTCCAGAGGGTGATAATATTTTTCTTCATTTATTCTCATTACATATGGAAGTACTAATGAGTTACCAGTTGCTTTGGACTGTAAATACCCAGCTGTATGCAATGTGTCTGTCCTTAAACAGCATAATGTAACATTCTGTATTTGTGTGACCTACAGTAGTACCTCAGCAGCCTCAGGGTGTAATTCACTTTGAAACCCTTGTCAGAAACATGGACAGCTGTTAGTAACTGCATGGTACTTGCAAGTTCATTATAAATACTTATAAACTAAGATTGCAAGTTTACAATCATGCTAACACAGCGGAACATCAAGCAAGTGCAACAGCAAATAGCATGCTATCTCTAATTACTTACTAGTCCAACATCACAAAGCCCAGCATGCATCTGTCATGTCAGTAGTAGGTGGTGAACTTGATCCACTACAATTTGCGTATCAGGCAGGGAGAGGCGGAGAGGAGGCAAAGCTTCTTATACTGCACACCCTCCACAAACACCTTGAAAAGCCACAAGCCCACGCTAGGCTTTTATTTTGTTCGCTGACTTTTCTTCAGCATTTAATACAATGCAGCCACATCTCCTGGTGGAGAGCCTATTATGTCATTTTAAACTGCCCGATCAACTTGTTTTATGGATTTTAAACTTTCTAACTAATAGAGAGCAGCAGGTGTCTGTCAATGGACGCCTCTCTGACTCTGTCATCACTTCCACGGGCTCGCCTCAAGGATGCGTTCTTTCGCCCCTACTTTTTATAATGTACACTGATAAATGCAGGAGCATGCAAGACAACAGCTACCTGGTTAAATTCTCTGACGATACCGCCCTCTTGTCCCTCCTTAGCGGCTCAGAATCAGGCCACGAGTGTGCTCTTACCGATTTTATTTTCTGGTGTGACGACAGTTTTCTGGATTTAAATGTCTCCAAAACTCAGGAATTGATCATTGATTTTAGACGTCACAAGGATGTTCCTAAGGAGTGCATCATACACAACTAGAGAATGCAATTCCTGAAGAAATTGCTAGTGGGAATGCTTTATGCTGAAAAGCTGACGCTGAATTGATATGCTGAAATGTAATGTGTAAGAAGAAAGTGAAGAATTTAGATTGAAATGATACATGAACACTGGGGGCTTAAATGTGTGATGAGAGAAGAAAATAAAGTAAAAAGGCTTGGAAAAGCAACAGAATATTTGAACTGCAAACTTTTGAATTAACTTGATGGCGAATGATCTGTCGTCATGCCAACGGCATTTGGTGACATCCCATAATACGCTTAGGTGCGTTGATGGCTGCATCGTTTTATGGCGAGGGATGCGTTTCCATGGAAACGGCATATGGTGAGATCTCAGATTTGGCGTAGAGCTGTTGAGGCGATATACAAGTGAAGATTGGGGGACGATTGGACCGTGTCGATTGGACTTACAGCCAGATCTGTTTCATGGCGAGTGGTTTGTCGCCATGGCAACGGCATTTGATGACACCCCATAATACGCTTAGATGCGTTGATGGCAGCATCGTTACCAAACCTGTGAAGTTCTGGGCTGTTTGGAGTATTTTCACTAAAGTTATAAGAAAACCGTGTTTCAAGGCGAGCATTGTGTTGCCATGGCAACGGCATTTGAAGAAATCTCAAAACTCTCCCGTGGATGTCTTCACGGCTGGACTGTTAGCACACTGCTATCGATATTTATCGCACCAGTGATCGACTTCCAGGCTGCGAGTTTGTATTGTTAAATTTGGCAGTTAGCGAGTTTTTATGCTCTCCATACATTTCAATTAATGTCCTAATCTCTCTATCAGTAAAATTGGTTTTTCTCTTCTTTTGGTTTCCGTTATCCATATTCGTTATTCAATTCTTAGCTTGCTCTGAATGGAGGAGTTTGAGTGTTAAATTATGTAGACGTGTGTTGCTTGGCAACATTTATTGTTTCGCGTGTATTCACTTAAGACCAGGCGCAGCTACGCCCGAGACTAGTCAGGCTTGGTGCACTCGGTGTGAATTCGAATCACTAAGTCGGACGTAGCTAAGCCCGACGTTAGAGTTAAGCCCTACTTGTTTACGCCCAGCTGGTGCACTCCACTCCTGAAGTCTGCTGCTCTGAGCATGTCAGTTGGAGTGATGACATCATCATGTTCCATGACACAGGTGTTTATATTTGAACTAACGAGGCGTCCAGAGATCACAGGTGTCCATTGTTTTGAATGAGAGATAAACCTCTAATGCTGCGTTCAGACCGGACGCGATGCGAATATTCGCTTCGCTCTAAACGCTCCCATCGCATCGCTATTGTCGCTCGAGTTTCACCGCGGCTGCCAGCTGTGTTTACTCGCATCATTCAAACAAGACGCGCTCGGGAGCTACAACTACAACAAAATGAACATATTTTACCGTGATTAAATTGTAATGCACGTTTCTAGATGATGCCGACGTAACAACATACTGATACCGGTTAGTAAAAACCATGAATTAATGCTTTGACCAGTCTGCAGACAGACGGCAGGCGAAAAACCTTTTAGAATGCTTGTTTTCTGAATGGAGATTGGGTCGACCAGGCTAAGCTAACGTTGTATATGCTCACTCCACACTCATAACAACGGCCTACAGACATAAATAAGCCAGCGACTGTATTCGCCATGACACAGACAGTCTGTGGTTTGTACTTGTTTAACTTTTGTACAGTTTCTGAACAGATATGAGGAGCTGTGATCTCTGTGTGCTAACTTCTAACAGCTAATGGCTGATGTTTTCTGGTTAACGTCAGTAACGGCAGGCTGAGATCCTCACCGCTGATTGGCTTCCGCGAGAACGAGTCACGTGAATTTGACGCCCGAGTTGAAAAAATTGAACTCTCGCGTTTGACGCGGCCCCCTTCAATCGCCTCAATCGCGTGATTCGCGCTGCGTCCACCGCTTCATGCGCGCCGTCGGAGCGAATTCGCGTCTGATCGTATCTCTGCATTGACTTTACATGTAATCGCGCCGCCCCCAAACATCGCATCGCGTCCGGTCTGAACGCAGCATAATGCTACGTTCCTCATATCTGTTCAGAAACTGTACAAAAGTTAAACAAGAACAAACCACAGACTGTCTGTGTCATGGCGAATACAGTCGCTGGCTTATTTATGTCTGTAGGCCGTTGTTATGAGTGTGGAGTGAGCATATACAACGTTAGCTTAGCCTGGTCGACCCAATCTCCATTCAGAAAACAAGCATTTTAAAAGGTTTTTCGCCTGCCGTCTTGTCTGCAGACTTGTCAAAGCATTAATTCATGGTTTTTACTAAAATATGTTCATTTTGTTGTAGTTGTAGCTCCCGAGCGCGTCTTGTTTGAATGATGCGAGTAAACACAGCTGGCAGCCGCGGTGAAACTCGAGCGACTAGAGCGATGCGATAGGAGCGTTTAGAGCGAAGCGAATATTCGCATCGCGTCCGGTGTGAACGTAGCATTACATGTGAACGTTTTGTGGAAGAACCGTAACAGATATCGGTGAAATTTCAAAACGTGAAGCATCTCAAGGAAGTTGAGTATCTGAAGTGTAATTTGTGTGTAGTTTCAGGTTAATAATGTGGCCTTTTTGGCAGTTTAACTAAAGGTGTGCGGCTGCTGCCGTGAGGAAATATCAGCCTGAAATTACAATGGGCTTCAATGGAGGAATGTTGAATGTTTTTGTCACTTCATGCCCTCAAGAGGCATTTGGTTGAATTATTTTTTGCTTAATTATTTGTCATTTTTCAAGCTACGAGATGTTTTCCTACGTTTGTCATGATGTTGAAGTCGCATGAAGATTTGTTGAAGTCTGAAGATTTCCTCCATTGACTTCAATATTTAAAATGTGATGTATTATGGGATGTATCTCTGGAATTATGAAAGTTATGAATGAGAAAAGTAATAGCCATCGATTCCCGACCGAGCTGAACGTTTTGATGTTTGAACGGAGTTTTTGCGATGTTCAATGCAGGAGGAGAAGCGCGGCAAAATACCGGCGGATTAATAAACTTTTCGTGCGTAGAAGAACATATAGTGGGAATGCTGTATGACGAGGTAGAAATTGTCACATCATACAAATACTTGGGCACCATTTTCGATGACCACCTCAAATTTGATGTGAATACTGAGTGTATTGTGAAGCGGGGTCAACAGAGAATGCACCTTCTTCGCAAACTGAACTCTTTCTCTGTCAGGCCTTTCATTCTTTGTCGTTTTTACAAAGCATTCATTGAGAGCCGTATTTGTTTTTCTTTTATCTGCTGGTTCCATAGCCTCACACTGAAAGACAGGAACAGCCTGAACAGCATTGTTAAAACCTGCTCTAAGATCATCGGTGTGAAACAGAGAGACTGAAACTCCTTCTGTAACCAACAGATTCTGCGGAAAGCAGAGAGCATTCTGAACTCTCCAGGTCATGTTCTTTCACATGAATTTCGTCTGTTGCCATCAGGGCGAAGATATGCTCTACCTGATCAAAGGACTAATCGCTTTTCTAAATCATTCATCCCTTCTGCACTCAAACTTTTAAACTCTTGAAAAGGCTTTTAACTTGATTATTTATTTATTTATTATTGTGATGCTTTGAACTATTTATAGTATAAATTGGAATGATCCACATCTGTGCTCCCGGGTGTATCTGTGTTTTCTTCTTGTATGTTCCTGCCTGTGTACATGACATAAGCTGCTGCTCATAACCGATTGCCCCTTGCGGGATTAATAAAGTTGTTGATTGATTGATTGTCCTGCTGCTTTTTATGTTGTGAAGCTCTCGCCAATGATAAAGCCAGTCAGATAAGTAATCTTGTTTGGTGGTGCATGGCTCCTGTTCTGGCACTACTAACCCTCCCCCGCCACGGGTCTGAGAAGCTCCTCCCACCTTTTTTAAAGTGATTGCAAGACAGTCTTTTTGAGGCAGTAGTATAAAGGTAAAGTAGCTACATAATGTTGTTCTAACTGTCTTTGACCATATGTGTGTTTGTGCGCTGCGGGCAGTGAACGAGAAAACAACCAAAGTGATTGAGGCAGCGTTCCAACATGCCAGATATCCCAGTGTGAAGGGAGAGACGTCCCTGTTCCTTATAGGCACACTCATATATGGCCTGGAAAAGTAAGAGGGCACACACAACCATAATACACAGATGGACACGCAAAATGTCATAAAGTCATGTCATGTTTCATCTTTCACCCAGTTTGGAGATTCACAACCTGTCGATTGGTCAGAGTACATTTGAACTGCATCCAGGGGAAGGGATCTCCATGGAAATAACAAATGTGTCGGCAGTCTTTAAAGGGAGAATCCAGTATGGATACGGCAGCTGGCTGTGAGTCTGTGTGTGACCAGCATCTGAACACTGCAAATCATTCATATTCAGAACACTTCATTGACATCAGCACTGCAACTCCTCTCTGTGCTTCTGTTGATTTAACTTGAGTTCCTGTATGTTGCTCTGTCAGCATGGTGACATCACTTCCTTTGCAAACCCCAGTAAATTGATGCGTATTAATATGCCATTTGTATTTCTTTTTTCATGTAGTGTCAGCGTTGAACATTCAATTGACTTTGAAATTGAATCTCAGATTGATCTCGGAATCAACCCCAAACTCTGTAAGTACTTTGTTTTGTATGTGTGCACAGCGATTAGGGCTTGAAAGTGAGTGCAGTAAAACAATGCTTGGGTCGGCCCCTCAGGGTTCGGAGGGTGACTTCAACAATTTCTAGTTACCTGTAAAAAATCCATCAAAAATATAAAAGTAATGTAACCTGATTACTTTCCTTTTTTTTTTTTAGATCACCTTAATATCAAATGTGCAAATAAATACAAGAAAAAATAGATATCAATAAGATGTTTTTTTTGTTCAAGTATTAGCCTACAGAACAGTACAGCTTACAAAGAAGATTTTACAACAAACATATGTATATATTGCCTTCAAATTGATTCAATTGGATTTGTCTCATACAAACAGCCTTAAGTTAGCACATCATTTTTATTTATGTTGGCAAATCCCAAATATTTTCTCATGTTACTTTTTTAAAAGGTTTGGTGTATAATTATTCAGTCCTTCAGCAAGGCAGCTGCTGATTCAGTATACTGGAACCTATTTGTTCCAACTGACTAACTTTAAATCTTTCCTTAAACGTCCTCACATCTCTTCTGTTTGTGTGTCCTCTGTCAGACTGTGGAGAGGGGAAGGTGGCAGCAGACACATCGGACTGTTTTCTTAATTTTCACAAACTCAGTCTGCATCTGCAGGGCGACAAAGAGTAAGCTACAAAACTGAACCGTAATGATGTTAAGAGCAGTCTGCATGATAATCTGTGTGTAACCGTGCTGTGTTTACTGCCTGGATCAGACCCAACTGGCTGAAGAAGCTCTTCACTGACTTCATCATCTTCACTGTCAAACTGGTAGTAAAGGGACAGGTGAGGACCAAAGAAAATAAATAAAGTATGAATCACTTTTCAGCATTGTAGCCAGAGTAAATGTTGACATGTCTTCTTATAGTCAGAGTAAAGATAACACTGAATTTAATATGTTTTCAAATGCAGATTTGTAAGGAGATCAACAAGGTGGCAAATATACTGGCAGACTTCATACAAGAGAGAGCAGGTGTGTGCACAATGTGTGTGTGCACAATGTGTGTGTGCACAATGTGTGTGTGTGTGTGTGTGTGTGTGTGTGTGTGTGTGTGTGTGTGTGTGTGTGTGTGTGTGTGTTTACCTGTATATGTCTGTGCTTACAGAGCAGTTCCTCAGTGATGGAGACATCAGTGTGGACATTGGTGTAGCTGCTGCCCCTGTCATCACTGCAAACTACATAGAGTCCTACCACAAGGTAAAGGCCCCTCCACTGCATACAACCTAAGACTAAGCTGCTTGGTTTTGAAAAAAGTCCATCAATAGATGAAAAGAGAAACTGTTAAACATTGACAGCAGGGTGCTTTGCTAGATCGGCAAATGCATGTATGGATGTATGGATATTCCCCAATCAGAAACCTTTGATAAATGGTGAGGTTCATGCTAAACTTAAATCATGGGTTATCGTGCACAGCAGCGCTGACTTGGAAGAGAACAAGAACTCCAGTTGGCGCTCTGGAGAGCAGCCAGTCTGTGGAGGCACAGAAGGACCAGGAGCCCTGCCCTTTTGTTTTAAACAGGGCAGATGTGTGTAAATCCTTTAAAAGGGTTAACCCACACAAGGCTCCTGGACCTGATGGCATCCCTGGCCGTGTTCTCAGGGTGTGTGCAGTTCAGCTGGCAGAGGTGTTCACAGACATCTTCAACAAGTCCCTGCTGCAGTCTGTAGTCCCCACATGCTTCAAACACTCCACCATCGTTCCTGTCCCCAAAAAGACAATAATCACCAGACTACCGCCCAGTAGCACTCACCTCCATCATTATGAAGTGCTTTGTGCGGTTAGTCAAAACCTTCATCACCTCCTCCCTCCATGACTCTCTGGACCCCCTGCAGTTTGCCTACAGAGCAAACAGGTCCACAGACGACGCCATAGCCCTCACCATTCACACTGCCCTCTTACACCTGGACCAGAGGAACACTTATGTGAGAATGCTGTTCATGGACTACAGTTCAGCCTTCAACACCATTGTGCCCTCCAAGCTGGTCATCAAACTCAGAGACCTCGGGCTCAACAGCGCCCTCTGTGACTGGATCCTGAACTGAAGGATGAACTGAAACATCACATCCTCCACCCTGATCCTCAACTCCGGAGCCCCTTCCCGTCCTAATCTCTGACGGTTACGAGACATCTGGATTACCAGGAAGCAATGGAGAGAGAGACACACCTCCATCACCATCAGCAGGGCTAGGGTGGAGAGAGCAGCTGTATTAGATTAATAGTAAACAGCAGTGTATAGACTGCAGTCATCTTCAATATAATTCCAGTTCATGAAAGCAACGTTTTTGATATAATAATAATCTCCTTGTTTTGAGTATCAATACTCTGTTGTCTTTCTGTTCATCCAATACTTACTGTTTTTTCATAAAACTTCCAGGGGCTTTCCATCTACAAAAACGTTTCTGCTGTCATTAATGAGTCTGTGTTCCACCCCAGTCAGCTGACTGAACACAAGATGCTCTACTTCTGGATCTCAGGTCAGCAGTGAGCAGTACTCTGCTTCTTGAAATGTGGAAGTGCAGGTGCAATACAATAAAAAGTTATCTTATAGGGAGAATCCAATAATGTAACAGGTCCCTCTGCTCTTCAGGATTTTAGTTGATGTAATACACAATACAAATCTGATACATGTTGATTGTGAACTTCTAGACTTCAAATGCATCAAAATAATCTCTTTCCAACTTTTGGTGCCAGTGTATCAAAATGTGTTTCCTGTGTGAGCACCCCAAAGTGTTATGTTAGAAATATATAATACCAGTCTCCAGCACATAGAAACTGCCGGATGCTAACTTGCACATGTTGGGCAATTAACATAAGTTGGGTTGAATATGGCATTAAAGGCTAAACAATAGTAACAACAATTGCTTGTGCGATTCAGACAGTTTTGGAGTGTTTTTGGTTCATTGAGGATGCTGGATCAATTCGGACATTTTCAGGATCAAAAATGGCAGTTTTAACCAGAAAGGAATACCCTATCTGTACTCTCTGTGGGATGATTACCACCATGAGTTGTACTGCAACCATTGGATATAAAGAGCACAAGATGAAAAGATTACCTCTATTGAGGACAATTAGTTTCAAATAAATAAGCAATCTGTCCAATCCTAATAATCCTGAGTCCCTTAAATCTTCCAAATCGAGTACACATATTGGCATTTCTTGTTAAAACCGACTGCCATTTTGGATACTGAAAATGTTAGAAATGGACTCAGCATCCTCAATAACCACCAAAACCACTCAAAAAGTGTACAAATCGGTGAAGCAATTTTTTAACTCAATGCTAATTAACGCAATTTATGCTAATTGTGCAAAGTGACCAACATATGCAAGTTATCATCCGGCAGTTTCTATGTGCTGGGGACCCTACTACATAAACATTTTCTAACGTAGAACTTTGGGGTACTCATCATTTACGGGTTCACAAATGTACTTTATGAGATGGCAACTAGGCTAATCTCAGAGAAGCCAAATATAAATTCAGTAAAATAAATCTAACTTTATGAATCGTGAGTATTTTAGCCAATGAACAGCAGCGTTAGCAGCAGGGTGCGTTGTGTCTCGGTTGTAAGGGTGAAATGGATAACTTGTGTTTAACCCCAGACCAGATTCTGAACCCCATGTTTACTGCTGCACACCATGACGCCCGATTCCAGCTCAACATCTCTGGAGCAGAGCTCAGTGTGAGTACATCAGAGCTGTGAACATACACATGGAAGGATCTGGTATCTGTTAATAAAAGTTAGCTTGGATAGTACCTACTGCATAGAGATGATATGAACCTCACCCATTGGTTCTGCATATGTTAAAACCAGAGTTGGAAAAAGTACTGGGATCCTTTACTTAAGTAAAAGTACTAATACAACACTTCAAAAATACTCCTTTACAACGTGATGTTGTATCAGCTAAATGTACTCAAGTATCAAAAGTGAACGTACTGATTGTGCAGGATGGCTCTTCTGGGAGTTTTGTATTATAATAGAATATTATATTATTCCGTTTTTATTATTAGAAAATACATACTAGAGTTTTGTAATGCTGTAAATTGTCATTGTGGAGCAAGTGTTATATATTGTGTACTACTGATTAGATTGGTAGTATATACATATAACATATAAACACAGGTTGTTATTTATGTTAAAAGTACCTACTCACTAAATAAATCAACTAAACAAATGTAGTGCAGTACAAAGCACGATATTTACCTTTGAGATGAAGTAGCATAAAATAGTAAAGTACAAGTTCCCCAAAACTATACTTAAGTACTTGAGTGAATGTGTTATATTCCACCACTGGATACAATTACTGTCTTTAATCTCTCCTCACCAGAACCATGTGATTGCAGATGTTGAAACTTAAGTTTGTGATATTTCATATCTTGTTAAGTCTTACATTACATTAAATGCAATTTCAGGAGCTTTTCAAGACCAATCTCTCCAGTATCATGCCTGAATATTTCAGAAAGGTAATTTGTAAAAACCTCTTTAGTCCTGCACAATCCAAATACACACATACAGTACACAGGTGATATTATGTTGTGTTTGTGTGTTCAGTGTCTGCTGGAATCAGGCTCTCCACAGCTCAGAGTGTGGAGTTCATCTGTTCCCTACCTCCACACCTCCACCTTGGGTACGAATGTCCGGGGGACGGCCTCCGCTCAGCTGCACTGTGGGGGGGCGGGGGCTCCAACTCTCTCCTTCCAAGCGGTATTATGCCACTTATTATGTGACATTTCATGTGGTTAAAAAAACCTTTGTGACGCATCCTACATACCAAAAGACATTCTCCCTCTAGTTTCCTCTGGTCTGCAGTGGTCTCCAGCCTGGGGGAAAGGTAGCCGAAGAGGAGCTTCTGCAGTTGTTGGGGAATATGTGGAAGATTGTAAAGCAGCTCAATAGTCTCAGTTCGTTTTTTGCATCAAAATAGTTAACAAAAAAGGATTACAAAGTTAGCTTGAAATCAATAACAGAATGAAGCATAAATAAAGGCTCAAAGTAATACAAAAACAGCTTATATTGTTGGCTAAAATTCATTGATAAATAGTTCAAAAGTTGAGCGTCTACAAAACTAAACATAGGAGTGCAGTAGTATACAAAAAATAAGCGATTCCAAGTTGAGGATGATATCCAATGTGCCAACAAGGTTCCATAGGATGTACAATGCCTCTAATGAGTCTCCCTCTGTCAAAGAACCTTCTCTTTAATAATAATATGTTATATGTCTGATGCTCATATGTGAATTTGCTGTACTTCAAGGCATTTGAAAGGAAACAGGTATAGCCAAACAAAGTCACCTGGCAGACCTTTTTGTATCTGTATGGACTGACAACATTTAAGACCATAACAAAGCGGATGCAGGATATAAGTGGATGCATACTATTTTGACCTTTTAACTTTTAGCCAACATATCCACATCTCTAAAACATTGAAACATTGACTTTAATAAATGTATTATTTCAACGGATTCCCTATAAGAGTGTTAGTACAATATTAAATATTATTAAAGTATTGTCCCGGCAGAGGCTCAGTCAGTAGGGGCTTGGACCAGTACTTGGAGAGGTCCCAGTTCACATCCTGGGTTAGGGTTACAATACATTCCCCCTGCTCCTAGTACTAGGATGGGTTGAAAGCTGAGACCAAATGTTACTGTGTGCTGTGTGTGTGACATTGGAGAAGGTTTAATCCTTAATCCTAGCATTAAGTTGAACCTGATATTTGTTATTTAAATGTAATGTTAGTGCTTTAAACAAACTTTATATGTGTAATTTGTTGACATAATACATTTATTTAAGTCAACGTATCAGTTTTTTCAGTGCAGTTTATCACTTTTGGCATTTAAATTCTGAATGACATGCACTGTGGTGGCGTTTTAATCCTGGTCTACATTTAATAGCCACCTCTGTCGGGGTTGTGGGTTTTGACGCGCCTTTCTTAGTTTCCAAAAATATTAAGCTGAGATCGTAGTTGAATTAGATGAGCTTTATTCATTGGTCGAGACGGCATAGAAAACAGGAGGACACATGTCTTCGCTTCATAGTAAAATAAAAGTTATCAGTCTCAAAGAACAAAAAGAACACGGTCAAAATACTTTTCCGGTCCCCGTCTCATCACCATCAGCTGTGTCCTATCAACTTACCTTAACTTAGTATATTGCATACTTTCAAGTCCATGTAAGACCAGTACTGAGTGTGTGGGTCTAGTACTAATTGTCTGCAATGATCTGCGTTCAAAAGGCAGCCTTTGATGGGGAGGGGGTAGGAGACCAAGAGTCTAGTCCTTTGGTCTAACAGTCAGAGGTGCACGTGACTGAAAGGCTGAGGCTTAGTAGGCTCAGTCTGTTGCCTCCAGGAGCAGACATAACTTAGTTATGGGTCATTCGATCGTACTTGTCTTGGTTTTAACCAGGACACTCCTAACAAGTCCTTTTGAACCAGGAAGGGTCTTAACTACGCGTCCCAGGAGCCAAGTGTTCCTCGGTGCGTTCTCATCAACGATGACGACCAGGTCTCCGTGGGTGAAGTTTCTTTTGATAGTATTCCATTTGTGCCGTTCTTGCATCAAAGGAAGATATTCCCTGGTCCAGCGCTTCCAAAACAGGTCAGCAAGGTATTGCACCTGTTTCCATCTTCTCTGTGAGTACAGATCCTCTCTCTGAAAGAGTCCGGGGGGCAAGATTGGATTTGTTCTTAACTGAAGTAGGTGATTAGGTGTGAGGGGTTCGAGGTCGTTTGGGTCATTTGTCACTGTTGTGATTGGCCTATCGTTGATTATTGCTCAACCTCACACAAGGCTGTGTGCAGAGCATCATCATCCAATGTTTGTTCCTTCAGGACAGAATGGAGGATCTTTTTAACCAGTCGTATTAGCCTCTCCCACACTCCGCCACGGTGAGCTCCAGAGGGGGGATTGAATGTCCAATCAATTCCTTCTTTGAGTAGTGTTTGCTTGATTTAGTTGTTATCCAGTTGTTTTACAGACTCCTCCAGTTCCTTTTGTGTGCCGATGAAGTTGGTGCCTCGATCTGTTCTGATGCTCTTTATTGTGCCACGACGACAGATGAATTGACGAAGAGCGTTTATGCATGCAGCTGTATCCAAATGACTGGCAACTTCCAGGTGGACAGCACGGCTTACCAGGCAGGTAAAGATTACTCCCCATCTTTTGACTTGAGCTCGGCCACGTTTCACCTCGATGGGTCCAAAATAGTCTATGCCTACATGAGTGAAAGGTGGAAGATCAGGTGTTATTCGATCAAGTGGGAGATCAGCCATTTTCTGCTCTCCAGTTCTGGGGCCTCATTTATAAACGGTGCGTACGCTCAAAAGATGGCGTACGCCACTTTCTAAGCAATGTTTGCGATTTATAAAAAACAAACTTGACGGGAAAATATGTGGTCCTCCACGCAAACTCTGACCCATACTCTGACCCCACGCGGTACGCAAAACAACGGGAGAGACGAGAAACTGCGACACCGTTGACAGAAGGAAGAATGGAGAGAAATATGTGGAAATAATAACATAAATAAAATGTCACCTCTCATTTATCATATGAAGAATTCATTTTCAAACATTGATTAAAGCCAATCTTAAAATGATTAAACAAACGCCTGTTTGAGACTCCTCAGTGCACACAAGAACATAACTTGGATATGTTATTTAAAACCACCTCGAATATCTTGTGTTAATGTTATGAAATGTTGGAACACAAACCAACCAAATAAAAAAATAAACATGAATTGACTCCACTCCGCAGGGAACCCCCGATACCTTCTTACAGTTGCTCATCATGGGGGGGTCTCCTGTCCCCGGCACAAACACACTGACACACTGCCTGAGGAAGGTTATGTGTATTTTGTCATGAACCTTTTTCGGACCACTTATTTATTTATGTTGGTGACGATCCGACCTCCATGCTGCTACTCTGGTTCAAACTGCATCCACCAAACAATATGATTTATCTCCACCTCCCCAAAAGAACCAAAATCTGACACGGTGTGAGATGTCTTTTGTAGCTGTTCTGTCGTCATTTCCTGCGATCTTCTTCATGCAGTCAGTTAACATGAATGAATGGGCGTTTCTTTGACTATTTATAGGCAAATATGGGCGTTACGTGAAGCCCGCAAAAGCTGCGCCGCATTTCGAGTTGATTGTGATTTTTAAAGGGAAACGGGCGTAGGACGTGCGTGCCGGTACGCAGTGTTTTATAAATCGTAAAATGTCTGTGTATTTATTTGCTTTGTCCTACGTAAGCAACCTTCCCACGAGAATTCTACGCAAGGCTTTATAAATGAGGTCTCTGGTCTGTAGGCGTCTGCAAAACACACAGTTCTTTATGATCCTCCTTGCTGAAGAGTTTGCAGCGGATAGCCAGTAACGTTGATGGAGTTTGGAGACCATATGACCTCTTCCAACTTGATTATGGATGTGGCTTAATATCAACTTGGAGATATTAGAATGTTTCGGTAGAATCATTGGATGTTTGACCTCAGTTGGCATAGCCATCTTTCTAGTTCTTCCTCCAACTTTCAGAAGCCCGGCATCAATGATAGGGTCCAGCTTGTATAGGGAGCTTCCTCTATTGCACTGTTTTCCTTTTTCCAGCAAGGCAATTTCCTCTTTGAAATGCTGTCTCTGCTCGTGGCAAATAATGGCTTTTTCAGCATTTTCTGTGTCCTCTACTGAAAGTCTTAGTGCATTAGCTGTAGGCATATTGAGCAGAAGCATCTGATCCTTCAGTCTCTTTCCTTTATCCTGCCTTGCTCCAAGATCAGTTGAGCCATCTTTTCTTTTGTCTCTCATCTGCAGGAGGATTGTCTTTAATTTCATTTTCCATGCAACAGCTCTTTTTAGATCATTCCATGAAGAGTAATAGTCCAAGAGCTTGCTTGTTGGAGTTTTTTCCATCTTACATGTGACAATGCTGGTGACAATAGCTTATTTGCGTACTTCAGGGTCATCTGGAAGGAGAGAACCAAGTTCTTTTGGAATACTTGGCCACTGTGCTTCAGATTTCTTCAAGAATTCTGGACCCTGAAGCCATCCTTTTGAACTGTAAAAGGATTCAATGCTCAATCCTCTTGAAGCGTCATCAGCGGGGTTGTTTTTGGAGTCTACAAACCGCCACTGGTTCACTTTTGTGAGGTTATGAATAACAGCAATCCGGAAAGTGTGGAACCTCTTCTTTTTTTGTTACCTTTATTTAACCAGGATAGGTCTCATTGAGATTAAACATCTCTTTTTCAAGAGAGTCCTGGCCCAAGAATGGTAACGGCACAGTTGCAGACAGTTTTACAGTAAAACACACAATCACAACACAGTCATACACCAAGCTTAGCCAAAGCATTTACAGACACAGCGGCCTGCTTCAAGGTCAGTTAAAGTTGCTTGGAGTGTGTTTAATGAGACCAGCTCTCTGAGTTTCAGCTCAGTTTGAAGCAGGTTCCAAGCTTGAGGGGCAGCGTAATTGAACGCTCTTTTCCCCAGCTCAGTACGGACCTTTGGTACAGTTAAAGGAAAAAGTTCTCGGAGCGAAGCCGATAGGATCCTGTGCATTTTCTATACATCCTTAGATAAGGGGGAAGAGCACCAAGAATAGCCTTATATATAAGGATGTTTCAGTCTACGCGTGGTCACGGAACACCATCCAACACGAGTGTATAGATCGCAGAGGTGCGTCAAGGATCTGAGGTTTGTGATGAATCTCAGTGCACCGTGGTAGACGGTGTCCAGCGAGTGAAGGCACTGAGAAGATGCATTCATATAAACCACATCTCCATATTCCAGACAGAAAGGTTGCAGACACTAGTCTCTTTTTGGCCTCATAGGAAAAACAAGACTTGTTTCTAAAGAAAAAACCTAATTTTATTCTTAATTTTTTCAAGAGTTGCACAATGTGTGGTTTAAAAGAAAGCGAATTGTCAATTATAATTCCAAGATACTTATACTGCAACACAGATTCAACCTCCGTCCCCTGCAAGGTGGTGATAGGAGGAAGGTTCAAGACCTTAGGTTTTGCTTTCGAGAACATCATTAGCTTTGTCTCGGCAGCATTTAAAACAAGTTTCAATTCACTCATGTTGGATTGTACAATGTTAAAAGCATTCTGGAGCTGACAAAGAGCCTGCTTCGGGGTGGACGCAGAACAATACATAACTGTATCATCAGCATAAAAATGCAAATTTGCATTCAAAACATTGTTATTAAGACTGTTAATGTAAATAATAAATAACAATGGTCCTAAAAGCCCCCCCCCCCCCCCCCCCCAACCGACAGGAGTGAAAAAAAAAGTTTTAGAAACTTTGCAAATATAATTCCTGTTTATTATTATAGTTACTTTTTTATACAGTGAGGTAAATGTGCATGTATGTCGTTCAGTATGCGTTTACAGGTGAATACGTCTGCATTTCCTGCCAAATACTAGCCTGAAAAAGATTAAAATATAATGAATGCAAATAAACTACCTCTACTAATAATCATAATCATAATCAATTCAATAATTTAAATACTATATTATGTTTATTATAATATAGCTGTAATATAGTCAAGACAAAACATGCTTATGACATGCTCAAAAAATGATATTTCTTAAATCTGTATTCAAATGTAGTTCCCTCTGTCAGCAATGTCTCAACAACTACACACACATTCCTACCAGTGTTTCTCTGTGTTGTGGTTGACATGTTAGGAGTTAAGGGGAGAGGCTGAGCGTCACCATGATGATGACTGTTAGGAGTTAAGGGGAGAGGCTGAGCGTCACCATGATGATGACTGTTAGGAGTTAAGGGGAGAGGCTGAGCGTCTCCATGATGATGACTGTTAGGAGTTAAGGGGAGAGGCTGAGCATCACCATGATGATGACTGTTAGGAGTTAAGGGGAGAGGCTGAGCGTCACCATGATGATGACTGTTAGGAGTTAAGGGGAGAGGCTGAGCGTCTCCATGATGATGACTGTTAGGAGTTAAGGGGAGAGGCTGAGCATCACCATGATGATGACTGTTAGGAGTTAAGGGGAGAGGCTGAGCGTCACCATGATGATGACTGTTAGGAGTTAAGGGGAGAGGCTGAGCATCACCATGATGATGACTGTTAGGAGTTAAGGGGAGAGGCTGAGCATCACCATGATGATGACTGTTAGGAGTTAAGGGGAGAGGCTGAGCGTCACCATGATGATGACTGTTAGGAGTTAAAGGGAGAGGCTGAGCATCACCATGATGATGACTGTTAGGAGTTAAGGGGAGAGGCTGAGCGTCACCATGATGATGACTGTTAGGAGTTAAGGGAGAGGCTGAGCATCACCATGATGATGACTGTTAGGAGTTAAGGGGAGAGGCTGAGCATCACCATGATGATGACTGTTAGGAGTTAAGGGGAGAGGCTGAGCATCACCATGATGATGACTGTTAGGAGTTAAGGGGAGAGGCTGAGCATCACCATGATGATGACTGTTAGGAGTTAAGGGGAGAGGCTGAGCATCACCATGATGACGACTGTTAGGAGTTAAGGGGAGAGGTTGAGCGTCACCATGATGATGACTGTTAGGAGTTAAGGGGAGAGGCTGAGCATCACCATGATGATGACTGTTAGGAGTTAAGGGGAGAGGCTGAGCATCACCATGATGATGACTGTTAGGAGTTAAGGGGAGATGCTGAGCGTCACCATGATGATGACTGTTAGGAGTTAAGGGGAGAGGCTGAGCGTCTCCATGATGATGGCTGTTAGGAGTTAAGGGGAGAGGCTGAGCATCACCATGATGATGACTGTTAGGAGTTAAGGGGAGAGGCTGAGCATCACCATGATGATGACTGTTAGGAGTTAAGGGGAGAGGCTGAGCATCACCATGATGATGACTGTTAGGAGTTAAGGGGAGAGGCTGAGCATCACCATGATGATGACTGTTAGGAGTTAAGGGGAGATGCTGAGCGTCTCCATGATGATGGCTGTTAGGAGTTAAGGGGAGATGCTGAGCGTCTCCATGATGATGGCTGTTAGGAGTTAAGGGGAGAGGCTGAGCGTCACCGTGATGATGACTGTTAGGAGTTAAGGGGAGAGGCTGAGCATCACCATGATGATGACTGTTAGGAGTTAAGGGGAGAGGCTGAGCATCACCGTGATGATGACTGTTAGGAGTTAAGGGGAGAGGCTGAGCATCACCATGATGATGACTGTTAGGAGTTAAGGGGAGAGGCTGAGCGTCACCATGATGATGACGGTTAGGAGTTAAGGGGAGAGGCTGAGCATCACCATGATGATGACTGTTAGGAGTTAAGGGGAGAGGCTGAGCGTCACCATGATGATGACTGTTAGGAGTTAAGGGGAGAGGCTGAGCATCACCATGATGATGACTGTTAGGAGTTAAGGGGAGAGGCTGAGCGTCACCATGAAATGTGCAAATTGACATAAAAATGAATAAAAGGGTGAAAAATGCTCCATGTTTTTTAGGCTGTAAACTTTAACTGTTATGTAAGCCAACTAGACAGACAGTGTATCACTCTTCCTCCTGTACATTAGCAGATAAAAGGCATCACATACTTGAATGAATGGTAAATAAAGAATGCTGGAAATAACTGCATCTCCATTAGCCTGTATGCTCTGCAGAGACTGCCTTCTTCATGTCATGAATTGCAGCTGATGTTTTAATATGGCAATTGGCAATTTGACTTATACAACATTCGCAAGTTGTACATTTGACTCATACAATAACCCACCTTCGAGTGATGCTCTAGTTTCTTCATGTTTTGTTTTTTGCGCCGGACTGAAACTGTCTTTTCACCGACATCTCTTCACCTGCACTAGTGGCCGCAGGGGCGGACCTAGCACATTTGGTGCCCTAGGCGAGCTTCACTATTTTTGAAAAAAAATATCAAAACATCTTAACATTAACATTTATTACAAGCAAGAACAAGAGCTAAGAATAAATGTAAAGTGCACACTAAAGAATGAAAACAAACAACTTAGCTAACTAACAATACTAATAACAATAACAAACAATAAAATAACGTGCACATTTGTTTTAAAAGAAAATTATGTATTGTAAAATATGTTACACAAACAAATAAATACAAATTACAAATTCACTTTGTCTCAAGAACTATTTACATTCCACTCCCTATCATCACACAAGGTTAGCCTACATATTAGCTCCTACTGGTTTCCATTTACAGTGCAATCCTTCTGGCCTTCCTCGCTGCAAAGTCATCAATCACATCATCATATGAAATCTGACTACCAACCTCATGGTTAATACTGATTACAGCCAGACCACTGAGGCGTTCTTGAGCCATGGTTGACCTCAGGTATGTTTTCAAGAGTTTTCATTTGGAAAAACTCCTCTCGGCTGAAGCTACTGTTACTGGTAGCGTTGCACTGATCCGCAGAGCAATACACAAGTTGGGATATATTTCGGTGATCTGCTTTGTGTGTATGAATTTCAACAACTCAAGAGTTGTCATGCTCTTTGATGGCAAGTCAGGTACATTTTCCAACTCCTGAGCCAGCTCCTTCCCATCCAAATCAGATTGCGCTCCATGGCTTAAGGTGTGTGCAAGTGCCTCTGCTTGCTTCATCAGCTCTTGGTGTGGCAGGTCTGGGAAGTACAGAATGCCAAACTTGTCTTGCACACGTTTAAGAGTGGTAAACCTCTCCTTTTGTGCTGACACTGCAGCATCCACCACCACGTTAAAGAAGGTTACCTCCAGATTTTGCAAGGCATCCCTCAATGGCTCATCAGGAGACTCATATGAGAAGTGCCTCTTTGTTGACTTCAGCCGCTTTTGCACAAGGACTGCGTCCACATTCATGTCTTCACACATGTCCTTGGCTGATGGTTGTGCAGCCACAAAGCCTGTGGCTCTGTAGGATTCGAGAGCTTTTTCAGTCTTTTTCAGTAGACTTACTGCTACATCCACTTGCATTGTTTGGGACTGCAGGAGTTTGCTCACCTGCTGAATTTGACTTAGCATGTCATACCAGACCACTGTGCACAGTGAAAAGCGGAATGACCCCACTTCTTCTGCCAGAGACTGGGCTTCAATCCTGATGATTGGGTCTTTGGCCTGGTTTCTCACCTCAAGCAGTGCCTCTCTCACAGCTGCGGCTTCATATCGCGGAGGCTCCACAGCTTTCACTCTGCTCTCCCATCTGGTTTTTGACCACATTTTGAGTGAAAGGTTGACGTGTTTCTTGAGGATGGCCCATCTCTGTGTAGAGGCAGAAAACAGGCAGTATAGCTTCTGCACAATGCCAACAAATAATATGGCATCTTTGGAGCTTTTGGCAGCATCAGCAATGACCAAATTGAGTGTATGTGCCCCACAAGGCACAAACAAAGCTCTTGGGTTCAACTGCAGTAGCCTGGCCTGTACTCCCTTGTTCTTCCCTCTCATATTTGCGCCGTTGTCATATGACTGTCCTCTGCAGTCATCAAAGGCAATCTGCAACTCCTCCAGCCTCTTCAAAATCAGGGCGGACAAACTTTCACCAGTGGACTCCTCTGCTACTAGGAATCCCATGAAGTGCTCTTTAATCTGGGGGTCTTCTTCCAGTGTCACAATTCTGATGACTACTGACAGCTGTTCAGTGTGGCTAACATCCGGGGTGCAATCTAAAATGAGGGAAAAGTACTTGCATTTCTTTATTTCTTGCACTATTGTTGATAGAATCTTTCCACTGATGCATTCAATCAACTCATTCTGAATGGTTTTGCCCAAGTAGCTGTGGTGGGATGTTTGACTTTTAATCTTGTGGATGTGGTCTTTCATCACTGGGTCAAACTGCGCCAAAAGCTCAACCTCTTTCAAAAAGTTTCCATTTGAAGGAGAGTGGAGTATTTCTGTCTTTCCTCTCAATGCCATATTTCGCCCTGCCAGAGACTACAATAGCAACCAGTCGTGTCAGCACTGCTCTCCACCGACTCTTCTCTGCCTCAAGGAGGGCCTGCTCTTGTTTGTCTATTGTTGTACCTTGTTTTAATCGAACTGCCAATTATTTCCATGACGCCAAATTGTTCGGGTGTTCCGGACTATTTTCATGGCTGGTCAAAGCAGCACTTGCATTTTTCCAATCCGACAGTCCTGCATTTGTTAAATGAATTTGTTTTGGAGAGAAAAGTTGACAACAAAAACAAAAAAGACTGTTCTTCTTTTTTGAATATGTCACGCAACTTCTTTTGATCCTTTCTCCATTTACTAAGGTCCTGCTGTGAATACCAGTACTGTGAATTATTATGTTATAATAATAATATTATATCGGGAAAATGAAATCAGGTGTTTCATTTCATTTCAAACCTTTATTTCGACAGATAAATCCCATTAAGATCATTGATCTATTTTTCAAGGGAGACCTGCTCAAGTAGTTCCACATGAAACATAAACACATAAATAGAACAACAAAAGGACATCATACAGCATCATTTACATAATTATCCACATAAACAGGTACCTATAGCTTCCGATTGAGTAGCATCCAACCGAGCTTTAAAAACATTTAGTGGCACCAGATTGTTCAGTTTCCATTTAATTTGCAGACTATTCCAAGACAGAGGAGCTGCGCATCTAAAAGCTGTCTTCCCTAAGACAGTCCTAGCAGTTGGCACATTTAATAAAACCACAGCATTCGATCTTAGGCAGTAGCCAATTACAATTTTCCGTGAGATCAGGGAGCAGATATAAGATGGAAGTTTCCCTAACATGGCTTTGTATATAAAAATGTACCAGTGACTGAGCCTCCGTACAGTTAGTGTAAGCAAACCAGCTCTTGTATACAGGGTACAGTGATGGGTTAATGCTTTACAGTTTGTCACAAATCTCAGTGCGCTGTGATACGCAGCATCTAACTTGACCAGGCAATTGGCAGGTGCATTCATATACATCAAATCACCATAGTCCAGCACAGGTAAAAAGGTCACAGTGACTAGCCTTTTCCTGGCCTCAAGCGAGAAACAGGACTTGTTCCTGTAGAAGAAACCTAGCCTAACCCTCAGCTTTTTAAGCAGGTTATTGACATGAAGTTTAAAAGTGAGACAATCATCAAGCCAGATACCATGGTATTTGTAACAGGTAACTTCAAGTTGTATTCCTTGCGTAGTTACAATATCTAAAACAGGCTCTGGTGTCTTTTTAGCTTTAGAAAAGAGCATTACCTTGGTTTTCTCAACATTTAAAAGAAGCTTTAGTTCAGAGAGCTGAGTCTGAATAATGTTAAAAACTGCCTGTAATTTAACACCAGCCTCCTGAATGGAGGGACCTGCACAGTATATCACGGTATCATCCGCATAAAAATGTAAAGTAGCTTCATCCACATTTTCACCTAAGCTGTTGATATATATGGAGAATAAATGTGGACCTAAAACAGAACCTTGGGGAACACCATTTGCAATGTTCAACCACTCAGAAGACAGCCCATCAAAGTGAACACATTGGGACCTTTCAGAGAGGTAGTTCACAAACCACCCACTGCATGGCTGGACATGCCTATACTGAGTAGCCTATGCTTTAAAATGTGATGATCGACGGTGTCAAACACTTTGGAAAGGTCAATAAATAGAGCTGCACAACTCTGCTTATTATCTAAAATACTCGCCACATCATTCACCACTTTCATTGTGGCAGTGATGGTGCTGTGTAGCTTTCTGAAGCCTGACTGATGTTTAGACAGGATGTCATTTGTACATAAAAACACCTTTACCTGTTCACTCACTAAGCGTTCAAGAACCTTAGCCAGAACTGATAATTTAGAGATTGGCCTATAGTTATTTAATAAGGTGGCCTCCCCTCCTTTTAGTAGAGGCAGGACATACGCTGACTTCCACCATTTTGGAATTGTGTTTGTGCTGAGGGAGAGGTTAAAAAGAGTAGTGAGAGGTGGAGCAATAAAATCTGCAGCTATCTTTAAAAAGAAAGGTTCTACGTTGTCCGGGCCAGCCGGTTTCTTAGGATCTAACTTGGTTAAAGCTTCACGAACAACATCAACAGTAAAAGGGGTAAAACTAAAAGGGTTTTCCAACTCACGTTTTTCAGGGTCACATACTGTAGTGTTCACAGAAGCAGAGTTAGTGACAGAATCAAATAGAGAACCACAGGACACAAAATGCTCATTAAAGCAATTTAGCATAGTAGCCCTGTCCGATATAGTGCCAGATGCTGTGGTAATGCACGGAGGTAGCTCATTACGGATATCGCCGGTGGATATCGATTTTATGGCTTTCCAAAATTTACCAGGATTATTCAGATTCTTTGTGGTTACTGACAGATAGTACTTTGATTTAGCACTTTTGATATGTGAAGTGAAGCTTCAGTGTTATCTGATATGGTCCTCTCCGAACAAACTCTGTCCTCATTGTGTCTGTGAGATGTGAAGGGCAGTCAGCAGGATCGGTTGGTAGTGGATCGTCTGTCTTTGCTGCATCTGGAGGGCATGTGAAGCACATTTTCTCACCTCATATTCACAATATCTTCACATACACACACACACACACACACACACACACACACACACACACACACACACACACACACACACACACACACACACACACACACACACACACACACACACACACACACACACACACACACACACACACACACACACACACACACACACACACACACACACACACACACACACACACCCCAATTCCCAAAAAGTTAGGACAGTCTGTAAAATGTAAATAAAAACAGAAAGCAATTATTTGAAAGCCTGAGGACAATTAGGTTTATAGCTAAACATCTTTACATTCATCAGGCACACACCTGAGAAGAGTGTATGGGTGGAATCTGTATTATATCGGAATAATATTATGTGGATATTGGATATTTCACGAAAACATTCAACAGGACTGGAGTTGAGAACCGCTGAGCTAGTTAGCTAACGTTAGCGCACATTATGACAGGGTTGAATTTGGCAAATGTTTGACTCGAATGTGCTTTCTGAGGTAAACTTAACGTTAGCTAACGTAACTAACTAACATTCCACCACACTGGCTAGCTCGCTACACCAAAACTAACATTGTTATTATTACTAATATTTCTATTTCATGACACAACGAAAATAGCCTTATGACAGTTTCGACTGAATGGCAATAACAAACGCTGGCTAGCTAACGTTGGCTTGGCTAACTAGCAAGATTACATGATCCATTCGCTAATGTTGACAATACACTCAAAATTGCATACCTTTCACCTTGGCATGTTTCTCTTCTTCTTCTTTTCTTCTGTTTTTATACTGCGCCTCGGATGGCTTTTGCCTCTTCATAGTTCTCTAACGTTAGTCTTTCTTTCCTCAACGCTCAATTTTAGAAACACTTGACCGATACCCATCAATGCACAGCGCTCTAGCATGTTCTGACTGTGAACACCTAAAGCCGAGGCTCTTAGACCGACCGACCGTTTAAGATTTTTGGCCCTTATGTTAGAATTTTTTTTTATATAAGAATAATCGTTGCAGATATAGAGTGGGGCACCAAAACAAAAAAATATATGAATTTTTTTTTTGTTGCAATCTTTGGTGCCCCCCTCTGGGTGGCGCTCTAGGCAACTATATCGCCTGTAGGAAGCTCCGCCTCTGAGTGGCCGTATCAAAGCCGTGATTGGTCAGATGTCGATTCATTGCAACGGTGTCGGGTTACAGACGTGCTCCCCTTGTCACCTCTCACTCTCGCGGGGGGTGCACGGAGAACTACACGGAGAACTGTGCACAGCAGCTGAGGCCCTCTGGGCGGGGCCCCCTGCGCAAGGCGGCGCCCCATGCAGCCTGCGTGATTGGCCTGTAGGGAGGGGCGGCCCTGCCTGTGGCACACCCTTGGATACCTGAAGAGATGTTGAAGTTAAGCCTTCTGCCCGCACCCACTGTGATCTGCATGAAAGATAGTTCTCGAACCAACAGACAGCCTTACCTGAAAGACCGATACTAACGAGTCTTTGTGACAGTAAGGCATGATCCACTGTGTCAAAAGCCTTTGACAAGTCAATAAAAAGTGCTGCGCAATGCTCTCTATTGTCTAAGAAGTAAATAAGATCATTTACTACTTTTAAGGCAGCTGTTATAGTGCTGTGTGTTTTCCTAAAACCAGATTGAAACTCAGATAAAATATTATTTATTGATAAAAACTCCTTCAGTTGGAAATTGACCAGTGATTCCAGTACATAGTTTTCCAGAATTTAAGGGGATTATTTAGGTTGTCTGAAGTTTCAGTTAGGAGATGATCCGCTTTGGCTTTTCTGATTTTAACGGTAAATGCATTTCGCAGCTGCCTGAAGAGCAGCCAATGTGACTCAAGACCTGTACTCCTGGCTTTTGACCATGCCACATTGCGCTCGTGTAGTAAATCAGAAAGATCTGATGTGAACCATGCATTGTCTCTGCCTTTTACTCTGTAGTTTCTTAAGGGGGCATGCCTATCAACTATTTTAATAACACCATCATAAAATAATGTCCAGGCAGTTTCAACATCTGCAATGAGATTGATTTTGTCCCAATCAAATAGAAACAGGTCGTGGAAAATAAACCCTGCTCGACAAAATGTTTCATATCACGCTTTATGATGATACAGGGTTTTGTCTTAGGGACTTTTGTATTCCGTACCGTGGCAATGACACAGTGGTCACTGATGTAATTTGCAAATACAGAAGCTGGGGTGTATTTATGAGAAGCATTTGTAAGGATTAAATCAATTAAGGAGGATTTTTCAGGAGATTTCAGATTGGGTCTAGTGGGACTGCCAACAATCTGAAAGAGATTTAAGGAATTGCAGTATGTTTTAACATCAGATGCTGGTAGCAGCCAGTTCCAGTTAAGGTCACCCACAATGACAATTTCAGTATAGTTAAGACTGGACAAAAGCTGCATTAAAGATGGTAAAGCATCGCTGACAGCTGAAGGTGGTCTGTAGCAACCAACAACAGTAATATGAAGCGCTTTGGATACTTCCAAGTCAAGAGCCAACAGTTACAATTGTTTTGTCAGTGACTTAGAGAGAATAATTGTTACATGAAACTTCGATTTAACAGACTGCAACACCTCCACCCTTTTTAGGTCGACCAGTCCTATACACATTATAGCCGTCAATGCAAATATCCTTGCTTGAAATTGATTTGGTTAGCCAAGTTTCAGATATCACTATTATATCAGCATCGGTTGAATGTGCCCAAATACGAATCATATCCATTTTAGCAATCAAACTGCACACATTCAAATGGATGAGACCAAGACCCGATCTAGATTTAAGATCTGCTGGGGTGTTAACATTAACACAAGAATCTGGTCCAGGGTTAGGTTGCACATTTCCTGAAATCAACAATAAGAGTACAATTAGACACCTATAGACAGGCCTAGGTGGACTTTTTGACGGCTCTCTCTTAGTGTTTAAACTAGGGCCGGGACTCGATTAAAAAAATTAATCTAATTAATTAGAGGCTTTGTAATTAATTAATCGAAATTAATCGCATTTTTAATCGCATATAAATATTTAATCTGAGAACAGTGAGAAGCAATTTTTTTCACATGGATTTTAGTATACCATTAGGCGCATTCACACCGCAGTACTTTTCCCACAAAGGTTCATGAGAACTTAGTTCATGAGAACAAATGAAGCCGCTGACGTCACTTCTTCTTCTTCTGCTTTGGGTTTACTGGCAGGCCGCAAACCACTTCACGGCGTATACTGCCGCCCAAAGTCCCCGGCCGGAAGTCCCCGGAGTTGGGGACTGGCTTCAGTAGAAGCTGCTGGGAGTCCCAGCAGCTTCTACTGAAGCCTTCCGAGTAAATCGCCAGAACGCCGACACCTCCTCATCTTCACCGCTCCCATGTTTTATTTTGTGTTGCCATAAGTTAGTCTCTCTGCGTTTCTGCACTGGGCTAATGCTAATGCTAATAATGCTAATGCGAGGATAATAAAATGGCGGCTTCACCAAACTTTTTGGGAGTTTTACGGGGCGTGGTTTGCAATCCGCCCAGCCAATCAGAAATATAGCTCTTTTCTCACAAGAGAGCCGTACGAAAGTCCCTGCTCTCTAGCAGCTCTCTGCTCTCTAGCAGGGACTTTCGTGGGGGTAAAAAGGTTCTCATGAACTAATTTTAGTACCGGCTCTTTTTGGTGTGAACCATAGACTGTATGGTGTGAACGCGATAAAAGAGGCTAACGTCCACGCTAGCTTCCACGCTAGCTGCTATATGTTTTGCATTGAGGTGATACTTGAGGCTTGATGTGCTGCGGTGATATGCGAATTCCTTTTTGCATAATTTGCACACAACCGTGCTCTTATCGACGCTTCCATCCGTCCGTTTTTTAAAACAACATTTCCCACTGTTGTTCACTGTGGTTTGTTGTTGTCTGAAGTCATGAACGTTAGTTGGTGCTCCAGTATAATCGGTACGCCTGAAACTCATCCAGTGAGAAACGTTCCGCGGTGCAAAAATAAGTGCGATTAAAATGCGTTAATTTTTTTAACGCGTTAATTTTTGTGTAATTAATTAATCTTAATTAACGCGTTAAAGTCCCGGCCCTAGTTTAAACCTAACACAAAATCATGAACATGGCTTGAAGAAATAATAAAGTTGTCCTGTAGAGCCATAAGGCTAATCAGACGGGCCAAGTCCACAAATCCGCACTTGACAGAAGCGGGAGAGAGGATCAGAGGGGGGGCCCTCAACATCATGCCCAGCGGACTGCAAGAGGAGCACGTTCCCCGGCCTGGTAAAACCGGGGTTGGGAGAAATGGACGGGATATTCCGGTCCCGTGGGGACTTCCTCCAGTGCTGCTCCAAATTAAAAGGGATAGGACAGCTAAAAGCAGTGACATAATTAAAATCCCGCGAAACGTGGAGAACCCGACCAAAGCAGCAGACTCTTGAGCTCCACGCCACAAGACAAGTTAGTGCAGAACAAAATCAGGGTCAATCCCATATAAATCTGTTCCAGGAATTTTCAACCACCCGATCAGCTGGGGACGATGCGTGTCGTGACGTCACGTCACATGTAAACAGGAAGCCCGACCCGATGCATCGCTGGTTTAAAAGTAAATAAACTGGATCAGTAGGGATCGTAACAGAGTCAGATACAGATCAGTGCAAAATCAAAAAAGCCAGGAACTTCCCTTTAGGATGAGAAAAAGAATTGGACCCATCAATGTGTAGTCCGGTTGCCGAGTTGAACAGGCTCCAATAGTCCAAGTAGCCGGTATTTCCGCCGGTAAATCACACTACTACATTTACGATTAGGATTTGAGATGTAGCAGTTGAAAAATTGAAAGTGTCCGCCAGACAATTTAGATATAATCACTCAATCATACAAGTCATAGACATACGGACACAGAACGAGACGTGCTGCCATCTTGGGAGGATATATAATAAGTAATGCTGTCAAAATTATCGCGTTAATGGCGGTAATTAATTTTTTGAATTAATTGCTTTAAAATATTTAACGCATTTAACGCATGTGCAGAATGGCCCGCCCCATACATCCCACCAGTGGCAGCGCCAGGGTATGGCTGGGGTAGGCTACACCCATACCAAGAAATTGCTTAGCCCCACCATGAAAAATGATGTTAAAGTAAGCAAAATAAAGTCCTCCAACTCGCGCCGAGTAAATTGCACAGACAGCAGTTAGTAAGATTGATTTCAGTAGACCCTTGTCTGGAAATACCGAAGACCAGAAACGGTTTTGAAAACTTTTGTCACGTAGTGATCGTCTTCTCAATAGAACATCTTTGATAATGTCTTCTGGCCAATCAGAATCAAGATAACGGCGTGGTGTTGTTGCAGGAAGTCCCAACGGAGAATACTTTTGCTGTAGTACAGGTAACACATAACTGGTACGCAGGTTATGTGCGTAATCTGAAATGCGTACCGTCACTTGTGTCACAAAGCGCATTTGCGTACCGACGTACTTGTGAAACTTTTCCAGAAGGCGGTTAGATCACCGGGTCCGGACGACAGAGTCGGTCTCCGTCTGCACAGACAGGGCTGCTGTTAACGTCGGTCTGTACAACGGAATTGTGCCAAAACTACGCCAACCGGCAGCAGAGGGAGACTCCCCCCCTTCACTGGAGAACTGCGCTAAAACAGCTGATCACAACGTTCACACTCTGTGGTCACGAAGTACTCCACTAGCATATAAAAAAAAGCACTAATCATGATTAATTAATTTTTAAGCTGTGATTAATCTGATTTAAAAATTGTAATCGTTTGACAGCCCTAATAATAAGTCCTCTTTCTAATATATTTCAGTACTGACTGGCTGTCAGTCCACAATGCTGATTCCAGGAACTCTTCTTGTATTTCAATTCGGAGCATTTTGTCCATTCGTGCAGCCAATGTAGCAGCAGTGAGTTCCAACATTGGAATAGTCATGACTTTTAGTGGGGTAACTCTTGATATTCCCATCACAAAGGCTACGTGTACCTCCTCCATGTCATTGGTGAATCTCAGGTAACTTACGGTACCGTATCCTTCTTCACTTGCATCACAAAAGGTGTGTAACTGTGCAGTTTTCACTCTTCCAAAGTTCTTGGGTTTTACACACCTGTCAATTTGGAATCTGGTGTTACGACTGAATAAACAGGTTTGAACTCAAATGCACAACTCACACAGGTTTTTAACAAAAAAGGTTTTATTCAAACCAAAGCTCAACGACAGTGGTAAACAAAAACTAAATCACTCTTAACGAGGAAAAACAGTATCAAAACAAAGTCACTCTTAATGAGGAAAAAACATTAACAAAACAAAATCACCTCAATGAGGAAAAACACTAGGAGCATGAATATATGAATACTTAGACAAGACGTGGCTCAAAGCTCTGCTTGGGATTCTTTCTGGCATGATACGCTGGTAGACTGTCACAAGAAACGAAACGAACTGGCACAGGACAAAGGGAAACGAGGACAATAAATACACCAGGTAATGGGGAACAGGTCGAGACAATCAGGGGTGGGGTCGAATATCACAGGAGTGGGAGACACACAAGGAAGGGAGGTCAGAGTATCTGAAATGAGAGGAAAGGTTACTATTCAAAATTAAAGGGGAAAATCACTAGACCAAGACAAAAACACTTAACTAAACTAACATAATTTGCAAGAGATGACATCTGGCCAGCTGGTCTAAATCCTTGAGCCACTTTTGCCATGGCTTTGAGAGTTCCACTGGAATTCCTTCATCCCATCCATATTGGGCCTTACGGTACATCCACACAGCAGCTTTAAACAAATCTTCCAACGCTTCTCTGCCCATTGACTTTGAATGGGGATGACGTCACTTTGCCTCGCTTTTTGCCGAACTGCATTGTGGGGGAGCGAAGCGAAGATTTCCAGGATTTCCAGGATTTTCAGGATTCAAAAGTTGAGCAATGTTCAACTTTTGAAGCTGAGCTGGAAGCGTCAGCCAATCAAATCCCGTTTATGCAAATCTGACAGTAGAAGCGCTAGCCAATCAACCCGCGTGTAAGCAGGGAGAACCAGACCGCAGTTTATTTCCTCATATTCCAAACGAGAAATTACGGTAGCAAATCACCCGGTTCTTTACGACCAGAACTATTAACGGGATACAAACCGGAGGAACCAGGCATGGAGGGAGGTGGCAGAGACAGTGGGTGAAACTGGTAGGTTTTCGCCTGTTTGGGGAGTTTATATATATAAATATTGCTCACATAAAATCCCCGGGGTTTTTTGCTTTGTATGTCGGGGGCGGGAGATTCATGTGATTGGTTGTTAGTCGCGTTGCTCGCAAAAAATCCCCAAGCTTTCAGACACGCCCAGCTCCAAGATTTTCAAGATTTTTGAAAAGCTGCTGTGTGGACGTACCGTTACAGAGTAATCGAAGTAATTGCTTTGCCTTCAATATGAAAGGGGCGAGAAAACCAACAGGATCGTACACAGAGCTGACAGTGGAGAGTATACTCCTTCTTGTAAGGGTTTTGTTGTTCACAGTCACACGGAAACTGAATATATCATTTTCAATGTCCCAGTACATCCCTAGTGCTCTTTCATGTGGCAGCTTATCCCTGTCCAGATCCAAGTTTTTCATCTGTTTAGCCTTGTCTTCATCAGGGATGGATTCTAGCACCGCTCGACTATTACTTATCCATTTCGTCAGTTTGAATCCACCAAGGGAACACATTTCTCTGAGAGACCTAATAAGGCTTATAGCTTGATTTTCTCTTGCTAGCGACTTGAGGCAATCATCCACATAGAAATTTGATTTGATTGTTTCTGCCACTTCTCCATCAAATTTGCCACAGTTGTCCTCAGCTGTTCGTCGCAATGCAAAGTTTGCGCAGCTTGGAGAGGAAACAGCTCCGAAGAGATGGACCCTCATCCGGTATTCCTCCAGATTTGTGCTGGTTTCTCCTTCAGGCCACCACAGGAATCTCAGCAAGTTTATGTTCTCCTCGTTTACACGCACTTGGTGAAACATCCCCTCAATATCTGCCATAATGGCGATGGGCTCTTGACGGAACCTGAGTAGAACACCAATCAAGGAGTTTGCCAAGTCAGGGCCCTGAAGGAGTACACTGTTGAGGGATTTGCCTTTATAGGATGATGCACAATCAAAGACCACACGGATCGTTTTTTACGTTTATGATAGACACCATGATGGGGTATATACCACACTTTGCCGTTTTCCACATGTAGATCGTCCGATGGTACTTTTTCTGCATATCCTTTTTTGATAATGTCACTCATAAAGCCTTTATCCTCAGCTGCATAGGTCTGATCCTTCTGGAATTTCCTTTTCAGTGACATTGCTCGTTGCTCTGCCATTTGGTAGTTGTTTGGCATGATAATGTTTAGATTATCTAGACTCGCAGTGCTTCTCAAAGTGTGGTCCGCGGACCACTGGTGGTACGTGAGCGCCCCCTAGTGGTCCGTGAGTATATTGGTAACATTTCACATTTGAAATAAATAAATTCATTTGAGTTTTCCGCACCCTCGCGGGAATATCTCCGCAATGGAGCGAGCTTACGTTTCTTTTGATTGCATGATATAGCCCAGCGCAACACCTTCATCACATCATTTTCAGGCGATTTGTAATCTGGATATTTGTGGAGTTAGGTGGTCCGCAAGTGTTTTTTTATTATTTAAGTGGAATGAAAAAAAGTTTGAGAAACACTGATCTAGAGCAGTCGATCGCAGGGAGATTCCCAGACGATCGCGAGATGTGTCTAAAAATAGAACAACAATATTCTGTTTTATCGTTAATGTCCTATAACATTATCTTCCTGTGCCAGAATAATGCACTTGAACGCATCAAAGCTTTGTGATTGGCCGGCGTGACCCCATGTGTCGGGGCAGGGCTGGTGGGCAGTGGGCACTAGTTCGCTGACGTTGTCCGTGGCAACAGGAGTGACAGTCCGCAGTGCACACACAAGACCGCAATTATGGCAGAAGCAAGAATGCCCAAAATATATAATTTTTCCTCCGAGTGAGAGGATGATTATTTTTGTATCTATTCCGATTCAAAGTCCATCTGTCTCATCTGCAATGTGAGCGTGGCTTTATCGAAGAAGGGTAATTTAGGAGTGGCATTTCAAAACAGTACACAAACGCTACGAGACGGAAGTCCCTCCTAATTCTGCCCTACGCTCTTCTGTTCGTTGCGTGCATATGTAACAGAGTTAAACATGTGAATACATAATTATAAGTTTGTGAATGTTTAATTCATAATAAGTTGTGAATTTTAAGAGATGAGATTGTTTAATTTAATATTTTAAGTTTTGTTTCCTGTGGGAACACCGTCTTTGTTTACTTCCGGTATGTATTTCCCACCCTCCGCAGATCTGGAGAATCACAGAACAGCCGGTCGTCAAGGGCCAGCTCGATTCGCTGATGGCCGTCACCGCCCTTCATTTTTTATGTTTTTAAAAGGCATCATCGAAGTTACACCGACAGAGGTCTGCCGTTTCCCCGCAGCAAGGCTCCCCCCAGTTGACAGTTCGCTAGCACCCCTGCCCCCCCCTCCCCTCTCTATTTGGACTGGTAGATCTCGGCAGACTAACAACTTTAAAAGTAGCTCTTGGTTCAAAAAAGGTTGGGCACCCCTGCTTTAGAGGAAGAGGTAAGTTGTAGTGGCCATCTTTAAGAGAAACCGAGCTGGATACAATCTGCATGAACTTTCGGTCATCAGCTGATATTTGTCTTTCCTCTTCATACTCTTTCTCTGGAAAGTCGTTAATATATTGTCTTTCAATTAGCTTCTCAAGGTGAACAATTGAGATCCTGTTCACTACTGCCACGGGGGTTTCATCATCCAGATCTGTGGAAGCATTAAGTGGACCATTAACGACCCATCCTAACAGCGTTTTCACTGCATATGGGCCATTTCCTTGGCTATTTATATCATACCATTACTCTTTGATGGCTCCGCTCCAGAATATCACAAGCTGCTGTTCTCCACTTCTCCCTTAGTTTGTAAGGTAGCTTTGAAAGAATGAGCCGTAGGTTGGATGGCAGGTCCAGCTCCTCCATGTTCTGCAGATCCCTCATTGCATTACAGCAGCCTCTCAGAAAAAGTGCATAACAGTGCAGTGACTTTCCATCCTCTGCCTTTATAGTGTTCCAGTTGAGAGTTTTTCCCATATATGCGCTTGCTATCTTGAGCTCATCTCCAAAATGCACTTTTAGCAGTCTCTTAGCTTCAGCAAAGCCACTATTAGCATCCATGTGAAGGCAGCTTCTCACCAGTTCCCTGCAGGACCTGGTTACTGGTGGTTTTCTCCTCAAGGCCATGTTGAAATGCCCTCGTAAATATTTGATAGTTCAGGGGATTACCATCAAAAACTGGAATTTCCCTGCTGGGCAGTGATGTTTGTTTTTGTTGAAGTAAATTAACAATGTCATTTTGGCATCACAGTCAGGAAATTGTCATTATTATTTGTCCCTGTAATTCCTGCTTCTGTAGCTGTGTGTTGAGAGCTTTGGTTTGTATTACCAATATTTTCTGGTGGTCTTGGTTGTTGGTATAGAAGCCTTTGAAGTGGTGTGTTGGGAATAGGTCCAACACCAGGAAAGGTAATTGGAGACGGCTCTGCATCCATCCTCTGTAGTCTTTTAAATAGTCATTCATGCCATCATATTTGGCTTGTGTTGGATTTTGTGAACCAGTCTCAAACTGCTCCAGGACTTTAATTTTTGCATCAGATTCAGCTAGGCTGGCTTCCATTTCCATCCGTTCAAATCTTGCTTGCAGTTGAGTCTTTTCCATTTCGAGTGCATGCCTTTCTTTTAATCCTGCTGCCCGGGGAGGGGGGGCAGCTCTCTCTGTGGCCATTTTGAGGTGGGTTGAGGAAGCAGAAGAAGTTGCTGATCCTGACTTTGAACCAGGTGAGCTCCTCTTGTCTGATGCATTGGACACACTGTCATGGGTTCATCCGTGTCTGAGGATCCATTTGAGAGCTTTTCCACATTTCCACATCCTCAAGGAAATTCATGAATGCAGATATTTTTGGTTCATACCAATCCATTCTCTCAGTTTCCCTTATTTCCTCAGATAAAAGCATGTGAACAAGTCCATGAGACTCCATACATTCATTGAGTAACATTTTGAACGTTACAACAGCTTCATCCACCTTTTTCATATTTCCGCCTTGCCTTAATTTAATTCATTCTGCGGGTGCATGCTCCTACTTTTTGACTAACTGTATTATGCTTTTTTTTATTGAGCTTTTCAACTATCCTATTCTACAAAATGACTTTTTTCAAGTTTTTTTGACGAACTATACTTGACTTTTTACGGAGAATTGTGACAAACTATGACTTATTCTTAAATTTGACATACTAAAGTAGGACTTGAAAATACTATATCGTGACATTTTTAAAAAAATCAAAAACTAGAACTACAAATGTAAGAATAAGTCATAGTTTGTCACGATTTTCCGTAAAAAGCATAATACAGTTAGTCAAAAAGTAGGGCTGCATAATATATTTAAAACGCACCCCCTCATTAGGGAAGTCACGCTTTGGGAAGAGGTGTTTCATTTGACAGATCTGACTTGATTGTTGTTGTGATGGCTGAAGGAAGAGAGACGGGCGAGGACTATTCAGAGTATGAAGAAACAGAAAAATAACTTGTTTTGAAAGCACGTCAGTTTCAAGAAAGATGACACAGGTTTTATGCATGACATGCCAAACATCCCAACCCGGTATCACGGCAAGACGTGAACATGTGACGATTTACCATGCTGGGAGACGTGAAGATGTCACGATTTCGTCCCATCAAAAGTGACAGTTACACGGTATTGTTAACATGGCCCAACCCGTGGAGAAATACCCGGAAATGCCAAGCAAATGCTACCCCGACGGTCGGTTGTTATTGTCAATATTAATATAATAATGATTTTTAATAGTCACACTCGATTACGCCGATTTTCTTGTTGCCCCAGCTGGTCGACTCCTCTTTTAGCAGAAACAAAGACTACATTAATGTATTAAATCGATGTTAATCCATGCGTGTGGATGTGGAATTAACGGACGTGACGTTGTGCGATTGCGTTGCCAGGCAACAGCTTCGGTTCATGTTAATTTACAAACTCTTCAACTACAACCGTAGTTATATTTAAAAACATTTTAGAAGGCCTCACTAAATACTTTAATGTAAATTAAAATGTAAATGTGAAGGAATGTGTGTATAACAAAATACATCGGTCATAAACGAAACCGGAAACAGACGTAGGCAAGATCCTCAGCGCGATGATTGGATGGTTTAGCCGCAATGCACGCTGGGAAATGGGGTTTATGCGATGTGAAATCCGAAAACATTTAAAAAAAAAATAAATAAATACTTTATTCCGAGTGTGCTTGCTTTTCTCTTTGAAAGTCATCACATAACGGCATTGTAATACACGGTTCGGCTGCATTAAATATTACATATCTGCCGTAGTTCTGTATTTATAGAGCCCTGATGAGAAGACTTCTAGACAAACATGAGGCACTGAAAACGTGACGTGGATCATAAATATATCAGCCATTAAACAACATCTTACATTTCTTTTCACACAATACGTCTCCTTGCAGTATCAACACTAATTCGGCTGACTTTTATATTTGATCCAATTGGTAGATAGGCTGTATTTACACCATAAAGGTGCACAGCTGATATAAAGGGACACCTGGTGGTTAAAGCAAATCGTCACATGTTCACGTCTTGCCGTGATACCGGGTTGAATATCCTGAAGCCCTACAAAAAAGGTACAAGTATATTACATTGAAAATATCACAAAAAGTCATAATATTATATAATGTATTAGTTGCATGTTTGTTGATAAAAATCACTGTGTAGTTTTTCAAAAAAGTCATGGAAAAAGTCACAAAAAAACTAAATAAATATCACAGTATGTTGAAAAATATGAAAAAACATATATTTAAAAAAAGTAATGTTAGTCAAGTCAAGTTATCAAAAACTGCATTGTTTCATCGAAACAGTGTTCAAATCACAAACTTTCCATTTAGAGTTGGATTCTTTAAGAAACTAAATTCATTACAAATTCATTCATATTTTACCAAGTTGTAAAGTTTTGCATCCATTAAAGTGTAACTATCTTTGTAGGAGAAAAAAAGCAAAAATCATTAAAGTTATTTCTATAAAACAGCATTGTTTCACCGAAACAGTGCTAAAATCACAAAACTTCCCTTTTTAAAGCAAATCTGTTCAATAAAAGTACTTAACTTTCTACCAGTTGTACAGTTTTCATACATAAAACTGTATCCAAAAGTATCTTGGTAGCAGACAAAAGCAAAAATCAGTTACAATAAAACAATAAAAAAACAATTAAAAAAACTGCCTAGTTCCACTAAAAGTGTTACAATCACAAACATGCCTACATACAGAGTCACAGTCTTTAAGACAATACATTGTGTTGCATACATCAAAGTGTATCTAAAAGTATCTTAGTAACACAGGAAAAGAGAAAAAAGCATTGATGTTAACAAAACTGAAAATAGCGTTAACATTGCGTGCCTTTAAAGAAAATCTATTCAGACAAAGTATTTTATTTTCTAGTTTTTAAGGTTTTGCATACTGTACATACAAGTCAGTGGCGGCTGGTGGAAAATATTTTAGGTGGGGCTGTGGAAATGTTGACCAAACAATAAAAAAAAAAAATGAGAAAATACCCCTTAAATTATGACTTCTGGTGATGTTAGAGGGGGGGAGGACAAATTGAGGCTTAAAAATATGAGAAGACTGATCAATTCCTCCATAATCTACAGTGTGGTTAGCTATGAATCTTCCAATACTTCCAAACACCTTGGCTGCAGTTGAATAGTCCATTTAGCTTAGGAAGCTTCCTAACGGAGTGAAATGACCCGGAAGTCCCTCAGTGGCAGCCATGATAAGTGCCGTTCCAATTCTCTAAATGAAAGGAAAGGAGGTTTCAAACTTGCTTTATAACCTCCTTTAGCTTAGGAACCACTGGACCTCCCTTGACGAAAGGAGAGGAGAAAGTGCTGCCCCACAATGCCTTGCAGCCGCAGCATTTGCCGTCTCACAACAGTCGGCCGCGGAAACAAACGATTATGACGGAGAAATTATATCATGAACGTTACGGTGCTTATTAAGCTTTTTAAAACGTATGTGGTAAGTTGCCAAAGTGCTTTGTTTTGAACGTTCATCAGTATTATAATCAAAGAGAGAAATATGAACGTTAGTTTTTACTGAAATGATCAAATAAAGTCAACATTTCACAGTCTTTACTGAGCTGTGTGGGGTTTGTTCAACTTTTAAAAGATGTTTGAATGGTGATATACACAGTGATAGATGTTAAGGACTAACGTTTATAATAAATACATTTGTATTGATTTTAAGATATTTTCATACAATCATACGTATTGGGATCATTTGTATTAATGTGGACCGGAGGGAGAGGGGGACGAGCAGTTTCACTTTCCTTTTTTATTTCAATTCCAACTTTGGTCATGAAGAATATGTTTCTCTGTTGTCCACGTTCATAAAGCATAAAACAACAGCATCAGAGCACGGTGCAGAGTCTCTAGATGAGTTTACAGTAGTCCCTCGTTCTTATTAAACATCCATGTTGTAGTCCGCTGTATAGAAAACTGTAGTTTCCATAGTTTCCCCACAGCAGCAGACGCACATTCATGACGTCCGCTGGAGCATCATAAACACGTTGGATAGTGAAAGTACATTCGGATTCTCTAAAGTACCGCAGTCTCTTCTCCTAAGTCCTTTTGAATTCTCCTATCCACTATCCCCTAACCCCATGACGTTTCAATCAGAGGTCAAGGAATAGACGATTAGGAGCTGATTTTTGGATTATCCGACCGCAACCCTTGTCCTGGACATAGTTTCTACAGTATAAACTGTGCAACAGTACAGTAGGCCCACACAAACTGCAGAACACCGGGGCTTTGGGAACACTCAAAATTACTTAAAATGATTTAATTCCCATTTAACCTGTTAAGGGGCTTTTTTCCCCCATTTTTTTTCTCACGTAACTGTGTCTCAGGGCTTCTTAAAATGTAATAAACTATTGATGTGTCCTGCTCATTTAACAGGAAGAAACTCAGCTAACTGATGATATGAATCATCTTTACCGAAACAAAACACAAGTCTCACAAGAAGCGTCTAAATGAGCCCTGAGCGAAAAAATGCTAACGCACTCTAGGTATAAATCAATCGATATACTCATCGGATATGCACAAAGCTTAGCTAACAAGCTGAGATTCCAGAGATTCTAGAAATATAGGTATCATCACTGAGCGATCAGAACTCGTGACAGGGGAAGCAAATACAGACATCACACGAGCAAAACACGGAGATATGCTCACCTTTTGCTGTTATCTGATCAAAAACGAGAAACACGCGGCTGAAGGTTAATCCATAGGTTAATCCAATGTGTCTGTCACTTTGAAAAAATTATCGATAATCCATAATTCCATTTTTATGTCAAAAACTGAGTTTTCGGAGCTGCTAATGATAGCTTCCAGAATGAATGACAGCTTCCTGTTTTGTCTCCTTGAATACGAGTCCAAATAACTCACAGACTGCACCGGGCGCTGATTGGCTGAAATTATGTTTCGGTGGCATAGTTTAAAGATAGCAGCAGTTGGCTTCTGCTGCACTTGCTGCACTCTCGTCTGGGCGCTGTGCATAGCGCCCAGACGAGAGAGGGTAATGATACACGGGCAAGGCCAGGCAGGAAACATGTGACTTATCAGTAACTTTAGACATCGTAATACAATTTTAAACGAGATTTTATTATAGATTATACATTTCACTGATACCAATTATATAATATGTACCTTGTTTATTAAAAATTAAAAATAAAAATATATCTTTTAAATATATATATATATATTTTAATGTGGGAAGAGGGGGGGCGGCGTCCCTAGCGCCCCTTTGGGCCGGCCGCCACTGATAAAAGTGTATCTTACAGTTCCTTTGTGAGAGAATTACACACAAATCTGCAGAGTGTCAGTAAAATCACAAACTCGCCTTTTAGTGGAACAGTCTTTAAGAAAATCTATTCAGACAATGTACTTAATTTTCTAGTTTGAAGGTTTTGCATACCTCAAAGTGTATCTAAAGGTATCTTGGTGAGAGAAAAAAAAAATTGCCTAGTTTCAGTAAAAAGTGTTAAAATCACAAAGTATTTTTGATCAGTAAAGTCATCAAAAACTACATTGTTTAACTGAAAAAGTGTTAAAATCTAAAACTGCCATTAAGAGTCACATTCTTAACATATATTCAGACAATGTACTTCATTTTCTAGTTTTAAGGTTTTGCATACCTCAAAGTGTATCTAGGGTGCATTCACATCTAACGGCCCGTCTACACTACAGGCATCAAAAAATCTTGAAGCTGGGCGTGTCTGAGGCTTGGCGATTTCTCGCGCCCAAGGCGACCAACAACCAATCAGGAATCTCCCGCCCCCGACATACAAAGCAATAGCAATGTTAAAACGAAGTAAACTGGATATAAAATCCCCAAACAGGCGAAAACCTACCAGTTTCATCCACTGTCTCTGCCACCTCCCTCCATGCCTCGCTCCTCCGGTTTGTATCCCGGTAGATGAACAGAGACTGATCATACAGCACCGGGTGATTCACTACCGCTATAATGAATTTTCCCTCCATTTTTTTGAATATGAGGAAATGACCTGCGTAGTCTCTCCCAGCATACACGCGGTTTGATTGGCTAGCGCTTGTACTGTCAGATTTGCATACGCGGGATTTGATTGGCTGATGCCAAGCATCGAGCCTCAAAAGTTGAACATTGTTCAACTTTTGATGCCGATAGATGCTTGTGATGCTTGCAAAGCCATGCCATGCTCCCCACAATGCAGTTCGGCGAAGTTTAAAAATCTTCTACGTCACCCCATTCAAATGAATGGGCGAAGCGTTGAAAGCATTTTTCGATGCCTGTAGACGGGCCGTAATAGTCCGCTTCTCTGGTGCGCACCAGAAGACAGTTTGTTACATTGTTTCATTTCTCAGAAGGTTCGGTTTGCGTTCACACGGGCAAACATTCAAACGGACTATAAACTTTAAACACAAGTAATGTGCTCGGAAATGCTGTTCAACCATTGGTCAGACATTAAGGGGGTAACAACGCGAATCCCGGCAATTTCTACCGGAGCCTCCGCCATGGAGCATCGGCACTTTCGGCAGGTTATTATCATGCTGCTGTTAATCTGGAGATCAACAGACACGAGCGGCATGCGCATATGATTATATAATCAGACAACGTCCGTTAAAAAACATTATAACATAATGAGAGACGTTCTGCAGTAAGGAGGGGCGTTTCACCGACGACAGGTGTTCTTACTTTTATGTAGTTGACGGAGCATTTTTACTTTACACGACGTTTGTAGGAGCAAACACAGTAGTGGTGGCTTAAAGCCCACCTCCGCTCCGCGCCGTCCGTTAGATGAGCCTGGTCAGATTTAATAAAAGAAGTTCAAAACACCGGCATAAAAGTTATAACAATAATCTGATTTTAATGGTAAAAAACACAATACGAAATACAGAGTGCCCTGTAACAGAGCACTCCGGGCTCCCCGCTCTACTGCCGTGCGATACAGATATCGGGACCAGCCAGTCAGAAACAGGGGGCATTTTTGCATGAATAAACAACAGTATATATGGACATATTTGGGGCGGAGAGTCACTTCTTATCTTCCACCGGACTCCACTCCTTTAATTTCCCAAGGAAGGTTTCACACAAACTATTTATTCCCAGACAATCAAACATTGTACACAGATATATTGGTACATTACTTCTGAACAGAGCGTGAGTAGACAAAGGCAGAGTCAATCTTTATCTTCCACCTGACTTCACTCCTTTAATTTCCCAAGGAAGATTTCACACAAACTATTCCTTCCCAAACAATCAAACATTGTACACAGATATATTGGTACATTACTTCTGAACAGAGCGTGAGTAGACAAAGGCAGAGTCAATCTTTATCTTCCACCTAACTTCACTCCTTTAATTTCCCAAGGAAGATTTCACACAAACTATTCCTTCCCAAACAATCAAACATTGTACACAGATATATTGGTATCAAACATTGTACACAGATATATTGGTATCAAACATTGTACACAGATATATTGGTGCTTGAGATTATATTGGCCCCAGGAAGAACCTTGAAGAACCTTGAAAAGAATATGTGTGTGTGCTGGTGGGAGGAGGTGTATGTGTGTGTAGCAGGGTATCTGGGTCAGTGAGTGTAAGTGAGAAGGTTTATATATATATATATAGGATTACTTTAAAACAGTCCCAAATAATACATGTTCACTTCAATACAGTTCAAGATAATACCTGTTTACTTTAATACAGTTTAGAACAATATCTGTTTACTTTAATCCCTCTTTTGATCTCACCTTCAGAGATCAACTTATACACAGCATTTGAAACATAACCACTGTCATTCTTTTCTACTGTCTGTTCCCCAACATTTATATAAATCCATCAGAAGCTAGGATTTAGAGCACTTTAAACCTTTAGGAACAGTCCACCATAACAACTTCTTATGACAGTGGAGGGAGACCAAAATATGTTTTTTTTTAAATTGTCCTTGTCCGCTGAGTCATCGTGCTCGTCCTCCTCCGAAGCGTAAGCCAACAAGGGCATTTGGTATGAAGGGGAAGGGGCAGCTTCTCCCTTAACAAATGGGTTATTAAAACAAAGTTCCTCAAAAAATGGGATATTAAAACAAAGTTCCTCAAAAAATGAGATATTAAAACAAAGTTCCTCAAAAAATGGGATATTAAAACAAAGTTCCTCAAAAAATGGGATATTAAAACAAAGTCCACACCGGCTATATCAACCTGTTTCAGCGGAAAGTGGAGTCCCCTGTGCCGTCTTGGCTTGCCGTGTCTTTGTCCCTCCGATCCGCTGACGGCGGCTTCTGGGCTGCCTGCTAGAGAGATGTCTTCTGGATCCTCCTCCTCCGGCCCGCTGATGGCGGCTTCCGGGTCGATGCTGGAGAGATGTCCTCCCGATCCTCCTCCTCCGGTCCGCTGATGGCGGCTTCCGGGTCGATGCTGGAGAGATGTCCTCCCGATCCTCCTTCTCCAGCCCGCTGATGACGCCTCCCAGGTCGACTGCTGGAGAGATGTCCTCCCGATCCTCCTCCTCCGGTCCGCTGATGGCGCCTTCTGGGTCGACTGCTGGAGAGATGTCCTCCCGATCCTCCTCCTCCGGTCCGCTGATGGCGCCTTCTGGGTCGACTCCTAGACGTCCTGATGTCATCCAAGGTCCTAGCCGGAGGATTCCCCGCCGCACACTGGCTCCAGTGGTACCAGCTGTCCCCCTTTCCTCCTAGGCGGACGGCATGAGAGGTCCGCTGGGTCACTCTGTAGAGGCCGGAGAACCTGGGGTTGAGCCACGTGGGCCTGATGACCTTCAGCCAGACGAACTCCGCTGTGTCGGCCTCCTGGGTCCCCCTTTGGCGTCAGCGACCTGTGTAGAGAAATCTGATACAAATCCCTCAAGCCTACGCTCAGGGCTCCTGGGCCCTCAGCAGTTTGACCCACCACTGCGTAGGCCGCTTGGAGCCTGTTGGTGGGGTGTCTTAAAACAACAGCCGTCTGTGAACAGGTTTTCTAAATTAATTGTAGACCTCCTATCTGCCAGTGCAGCTTCAGAATCTTAATACTTGGACTGTGCCAACAAAATTAAAACCCCAACATCTTTAGGTCAACTAAATAACATATTTCAATAGCTCTGAATTTCTGACAAGCATCTGTGTTATTCTTAAATGAAATCCTTGAGATCCCATTTAAAATCTAAATATAATATGAACTGCTAATGTTTCTGGTAAAGAAACACACTAATGTTATGGATTCAAAAACAACCAAAATCACGATACTAACAAAGTGAATGATTTCCTGGTGATACTGCTTCTACCTGTCAGTGCTTAGATATTATCACGCTGAAAAAATGAATACAGAATTCCAACAAACTGTCATCAAATGTCTTTCTATTATGAATTTAGATGAAATGTATATCCCCATAATGACCTAAACAATAAAGTCTATGGCTTTTACTTCTTTACCAGGCTAGTTACATGATGTTGTCTAAATTAAATTCTGTCTCATTACATTACTATGTTTTAGCTTTAACTGTAATATGTTCTTTCTACATTTCAAACCTCAGTTACTTTAATACCTGTTGAAATATTACAAAATTGCTTCATCATCACAGGTCAACTTCTTCAGTATTCCATTCTGGAATTACATCTCTCACAGTAGCCCCTTGGCCACTGATTCTGCATCTGTTATAACTCAATCAATATTAGAAACATGTCAACATTCACCAAACAGTATCTTATCCCCAGATATGGAGCAGGTCAATTCTAAAACTGTCAATCAATGTTCAGATTGAAAAATGTAGATTGTGAAGTTTACACTCCCCCTTTTTACACATGAACTCATGTGTAACAAAATCCTGTATGGGAAGAAAACCTTCAGGTAATAATGGATTATAAGAAAATACCAAACATTATTCACAAATGTACATCCATCATTTTCCACAGTAAACACTTCAGTGAAATGAAGTGTTTCTCTCCATCTTTCAGTCCTAAAAGAAACAGAATCTTCATGTTTTAGTTTGAGGTTCACATTCTGCAAACAGCCACCTCCTGTGGGAGTGAAATATCATCAAGTAGATTAGAAACGGGTCACAAGTGCGGTTTTCCAATTCTGTGGAATTGTAGGAAACCTCTCATTTCCCACAGAGCCCCAGAATAATGTGTTAGTCCAAAAGCATGCTTGATTAGTCATTGTTTTAAATCATGCAGTTGCACTGATCACATGCAGACATACACTCACACTCACACTGTCAGGTTGTAAAGTCAAGTTTGGTCAGGTTCACCCCAGAGTCAGTCATTGACAGTGCCTTCTCAAGTTACACTGTCAGTCAGGATCAAAGGTCATTTGGTCTCAGTCTTTTTGGCCATGTGTCGTGCTCTGCAGAGACTTTGATATTTCAGCATAGGCCAGTATCCTTTGTCTACAAAAATCAGTCATATATGGAGCGCCATCATTTATTAATTCACAATTACAACTATAATGTTCAAGATATCTCTAACTTTTCATTGGGACAGCTGTTTCCCACATTTCCTGCAACTTGGTACAAAACTCACTTCCTTATAGTACTACTACTGCAGTTCATTTACACCTAATCTATATTAAAATGTCTAATAGATCTAATTCAGAAACTTGTGTACTTAACTGTTATCTGGAGTCAAACCATTACTAGGATCTGTGTAGCTCTGCATTTCATAGCTCATTATACTCATTTATCTTCAATTCTGGTCTACCTAAAAAACAATGTTAAACTCTTTAGCAGTATGTGGAACCCTGGGTGTCCGAACATGCAACAATTACTCCCTACTTTATCAAGGATTTAAAAACAGAAGTCATTTCGTATGTCCATCCGAAAGCCCTCCGATGGTAATAACTATTCCACAATGGTGAAACCAGTACCTCAAATTGAAATACTATATGTTGTTTAGAACTAGCTTTCCCTTCAACATGACCTATATAAATAAATATTTGTCTGATTTTATTGAGTGGTTACCAAAACTCTCCCTTTGAACTGTAGATCAATTCTGTAACAACTTAAAACACTACCCAATTCTCACATGAATAAAAACTCTAAAAGAATAATTTGTAAACCTGATGAAGAGATTAAATAATCTGTTCTCCTCTGTACTCCTAACTCCAAAACACCCACTGCTGAAAGTGGAGTGAATATTTCCATCATGTCTCCCCCTTTTATCCCACAGTACCTTCAGTGTGTGTTAGGATTATTTTCTCCTTTTACTTTAATAGTTTCTTCTTTACTGCTATTTTTAATTTACCAATTGATTGATTAATGGGTAATACAACTTTTTATCTTTACTTATTTATCAAGTCAATTCAATTTCTTGAAATGTGGTTCTTTAAAATACATTAGTAGATACCTTGTGGAGTATTCACAATAACTAATCCTCGATATGAAATCCGTTCATCTTTAAGCAGATGCTATTTCCTTATTTATCTTTTGTTCATGATAACAATGGTATAACAACCACACGTTTTACACATAGCTAGTTTCTATGTCAAGATTATTATGTGTGACATAATAATCAGATGTCTTGTTTGCTAACCAAGAATATTAAACTTTAATCTTTTCAGTATTCCAGACCATCATTTAAACAAGCAGCCTCTTATCTAAACACTAAGCATTAAGGTTTCTACACCACCCCCTGGGAAACTCTTGCACAATTATGCTGTAAAATCATTGCATCATTCCTTCAGAGTCTGAATAATCTGAGACAAGCATGTCTCAAGATCTTGTCATAATGAGCACAGTCAGTGATGCAGCTGTAGTCAGTGGCAGGCTCCCCAAAAAAGCTAGCACTGGCCCTGGTCAGTGGGCTTCAAGGAAACTCTCCCTGGCATTGGGATGAGGGAAGGAATCACTTGGCAGACACACGTTGTCCTCTGTACAGCAGAAATCCCGCCAAAACCGCAGTACCTCCTCACACCACTGTTGCCTTGACAACGAGGCACAAGCAAAATGTCAATACCTCCTCAGAGATGCGTTCTTTGCACACTTCTTCTGTTTGTAGTGAGCAACTCTTCACCAACACACTGATTCAGAGAACCCAAAAGGTGGTGCACAACTATCCAATGCTGCTGTAATCACAGCCATTCAGCTACTGAGAAAAACTCAATTTAAATCTCTCTCCCAACGGGTTACAAAATAAAACGGATGAGGTCAGGAATGCTGAAACATGTGAATGTTAAAACAAACTAATGATAGTAGTCTGCCTATTCTTTATTACTTCAGTTCTAAGTTAATAGGCAAAACAAAGACACCCTCCTTAACCACCATTCATCTTTAATCTTCTTAAATTTGAAACCCAAAAGGTATTAATTCTCCACCGTGATCCATTTCTACATCATTTATTTCAAAAACATGAAGGATGACAGTTCTCATAAAACACTATTCTCTTTACTCCAGTACTAAGTCGGATGAGCAAAACAAGGAAACTCTCCCTAACCACTATAGATTAATCTTGTATCTACTTGGTTAATTCTATTCATTTTCAAATTGTTTATCTAAGTTGTGTTACAAGCATGGTGAGGTTGTAACAGAATACACAAATAACTGTATTCAATCCGCGCCGTATTTGAAAACTGTAATGAATTTAAATCAATGTTTAACGACGTAATATAAGTTAAATATATTGTTAAGCTAATTACTGTTTTATTGTGAAGGCGTCTCTGGTGAACAGCGGCCTGTGGCTTTTATTTTGAAAGGCCGTTCCGGAAATATACTCCGTAATATGAACAGTGAGTTTGACTTCTAGAAACACGAAAAGTTACGATGGCAATCGTTCTAATGCATTAACTAAAGTCATGAAAGAGACAAGGAGGGGAAAAGGCGTGTGGAAGTAAGCAATGAACTGAAAATGCCACCAATCCTCTGTTTTAACGTGAAAAACCGAAGCGGGCACACAGTACCCCTGTCATACATACACATTAATAGATTCCTTCTGACTGACAAGCGTTCAAAAACCCTTCTGCTTATCACTAACTACTTTTTGTTTTATTCATAACCTAAAAATACAATTGTGGTGAATAGCTTTAAACAACCATCAAATGAGAGTCACTTTGTATGATAAATACTACTCCCAAATAACATTTATAATATATATATATTTCTTACAGTGAGTTCGTTATTTCATGTCTAACAAATTATCCTCTGTCTATGTCTAATCTAGGTGGAATCCACTATTATATTTAATTTGTATAGACATTAATCTTTCTAGGTACGTCATATACTCAGTGAACCACTTTTTACTTTCCCTTAACGTTACTGTATGTAATATAATTTTTTCCTTGAAATATAATTAAGTACAATTCTCAGTTAATGACAAATACCACGAAATTCACAATGCAATGCAATAGTAACAATCAGTTCTCAAAACTTCTCATAAAAACCACAATGTGACGTAACTGTATCCCACAAAAACTATGCTAAAAACAACAAATTATAGTTTCTTATTTATTTCAATATCTACCACCTCAAATCACACATTGATCCATTCATTTTCAATTCACTCCAACTTCAGATCAGTCGTTGATTATTCACTCCTTGTTTTAAACCCACTCCCTTTTCTTCAGGCATCAAAGAAGAGAGCAAGCAGACACACTCCGGGCTGCTGCTCTCCCAATTAGAGCCGCATCGAGAGAAAAGGGGGGGGGCTCCCATTGAAATCCGTTCATTTCAATGGCTTTTGAAGGTCCCGTTTCTCCTCTTGGATTTTTTACATATAACGCACCTCCAGCTCCTATGAGCCTTGGATTTGTTATTCTGATTAGTCACGGATGGAGACTCAATACTACCATTTGACTCCCCCAGGAAGTATAGCTTTGTGAGGACTCAATACCGTCACTTAAGCTAGGGACTCTATACCCTTCAGCCGTCCGAGACTCAATACCCGACGCTGAAATACTTCACTGCTTCACTGCTTCACTTGTAGCTAACGAGTTAGCCATATGATTCTGAAAAATCTACGAAGCTTTTAACCGTTGCTTTATTTATTTTATAACTTACCTACCTATACTAAAATATGTATTGTATGTTTTACCGCGACTAAGAACACTGAGAACGCAGCTGACAACTCTAAAATTTTGTAGCAAAGCCAAATCACAGATTTTGGTAATCAACAGGTATCTGTTTTACCTTTGTATCATGTAGGACGCCCTGGTGTAGTTGTCAGTGGTGTCCAGGTGTCCTCCCCTGGACTGAATTCCGTCCGCTGGCTGTCGGTGGTCCTTCTAGAGACCAGCACTCATCACGTCGGAGGTCACCACACTGTTCAACACTTCATTCTGCTTCACTCTTTAACTAAACAACCGCGGATGTCTTGAAAGACTCTTTCGCTAAAGATTTTTGAAGACACCCGTGTTCTTGTGACACGTAAATACTATGCTTCCTATGTTTTGGTGCGGATTGTGTTCACATCAGCAATGAACCGCTCCAGAGTTCGCAAGCAAGCGCTCTGAGACCACCTATTTTAGCGGACCAGAGTCCGATTGTTTAGTTCACTTCAGAGGTCTTGGACTGTGTTCACACCAACCCAAATGAACCGCACCAAGCGGCCAAACGCACCAGGGTTAGATTCAACCGGACTATAAAAGGCTGGTGTGAACGCACCCGAAACGTATCTTGGTGAGAGAAAAAATAAAAAATCTGTAAAGTTATCAAAGAAAACTGCCTAGTTTCAGTAAAAAGTGTTAAAATCACAAAAGTGTTTTTGACCAGCAAAGTCATCAAAAACTACATTGTTTAACCGAAAAGGTGATAAAATCAAAAACTTACATTTTAGAGAAACAGTCCTTAAGAAAATCTATTCAGACAATGTACTTCATTTTCTAGTTTTAAGGTTTTGCATACCTCAAAGTGTATTTAAAAGTATCTATGTAGCAGAAAAAAGAAAAAATCAGTAAAGTCATCAAAAACGACATTGTTTAACTGGATTGTTTTACTTAAATCAAAAACTGCTATTATGAGTCACATTCTTAAATAACATCGATTTAGACAAAGTATTTCATTTTTATAGTTTTAACTTTTTGCACACATAAACGTGTATCTTACAGTTCCTTTGTGAGAGAATTACGCACACATCTGTCATCTCAAAACATTCTATTGCAGTATTTTATCTGTTTTATTTGTCTACGTCCTATATATATATATATATGTTGCAGACTTGCAGTGTTGGAGGAGCCTGTGACCTATGTTTTTCAATGCCATATCTACACTGTAGCTAATGTGCAGATGACAACTTGAAATTATCAAAACTGCATTGTCTCACTGAAAAAGCCCTAAAAATCACAAACTGCCATTAAAGAAACCCAATTCCTTACAAAGTACTTAATATTCTACCAGTTGTAAAGTGTTGCTCACTTCAAAGTGTATCTAAAAGTATCTTAGTAACACAAACAAAGCAAAAAGCATTAATGTTAACAAAACCTCAAATGTCGCCCTAACATGGCATTTGGACTATTTTCATCATCCAGGGAAACACACCGGTAAATACATCTCTCTATGTCTGCTCCAAGAGCGGACTCATGAGCTCCGTAATGTCCCCCTAACATGGCACTTATGGCGCATTTCCATTGCAGAGCCTCACTCGGCTTAGTACGGTATAGTTAGGCTTTGTTAGGCCTTGGTAGGCCAGCCTCACTTTATGCTGCGTTTCCACTACAGTTTAGTAGCTGGGGCAGTAACTATAGTAACGCAGTGTAGGCGGAGCCGTGACATCATCTTCAATGAGAGCCCCAGAAAAACAACACAGCCGTTAGCTCTTAGCACTCAGAGCTCACAGCTCCTCATATCTGTTCAGAAACTAGACACAAGTTAAACAAGTACAAACCACAGACTGTCTGTGTCATGGTGAATACAGTCGCTGGTTTATTTATGTCTGTAGGCCGTTGTTGTGAGTGTGGACGGTCGGAGCATATACTGCGTTAGCTTAGCCAATCTCCATTTAGAAAACACGCATTTTAAAATGGTTTTTCGCCTGCAGACTTGTCAAAGCATTAATTCATGGTTTTTACTAACCGGTATCAGTATGTTGTTACTTCGGCATCATTTTGAAACGTGTATTACAATTAAATCACGGTCAAATATGTTCATTTTGTTGTAGTTGCATACATGCCAACCTTTCCAAATCCAAAATAGGTAGGTTTGTCACAGGCCGAACCCAAACCCTTGTAATGGAGTCCTATTGGCAAGGGGTGGATTGTCAGAGATGGGGCCATTCAACCAGTGCTATTTACAAAACCCCCAGCACCTACAGAAGTGAGAGACATTACTCACTTGTATTGCAAAGATGCAAAGTGTGGAGAGAGTGGAAAGTGCCAGTGCCTCTCTGTTGGCCTTCCCTGTACGGAGTTCTGCACCTGCTGTGCAGAATGTCAACATGTGTCCCAACGTTTCTGAGGAACCTGACATTTAACATTATATTCTAGTACTTGACCTCTCACAGAATTATTTGATGATTTGTATACTGTACTTTGAATTAAGGTTCCAGTTTCAATACAACCTACTATTTACATCTATGTTTTAGAGGCTTGCAATTTAGAACTAATACACTTGATTGTATTGGGTTACTCTTATTCTGACTATTTGGTGATGTAGTTCAGCCACCTGGTATTTCCCTCTCCAAATATAATGACCATCAGAGTGAGCATTCTTAACTTATAGGCTATTGTGCCACTTATCCCCCATTCGGAGTTTGACTGTATCAGAGAAGAGGTAGGCCTGTCTAAAGAAATCTCATTTGCAATAGAACTGTACCAGATATGTCCATACAACTACTGGTTAGTGTTCAATAGCACCTACTGGTTAGTGTTCAATAGCACCTACTGGTTAGTGTTCAATAGCACCCTAGACAATTCAGTAATGGTATATGTTTTAGGGATTTCTTTTTTTCTGATAAATGAGAGAAAAGTGATGGAGTCCTATGTTCCTATCACCAAAAAGTACAATTTCCGTCTAAACTAAAGCTACGTTTACAGGACTATAATTCAGTATTTCTTTAGTTAAATTATTGTCTGACTATTTGGTGATGTAGGACAGCCACCTGGTTCATACCTCAGCAAATCTGAAGATGAAAAGAGTGGTCATTCTCAAGTTATGGGCTTTTCTGTCACCTTTCCCACATTCGGCCTGGTCTAATTTGGCTCTTTTTCAGGGATTGGGGTAGTTCTAAAGAACAACCAAAAAAACGTTTTTTTTCCCCGAAATACAATTTGACAACAATCAATTTCATTAATGGGAGACCCTAAAGATAAGAAAAATCATTGTTGTGTTTTGTTCTACCTCGGGTAGGGGTATCTCAAATACTAAAGCCTTCTTTGAGGACTTGCTGCTGGACTGTAGCTGTACCTCATGCTCAAGGTTGTGTCTGATGGCTGACTGTTAAACATTGGAATAGGACTCTGTTAGTTGAAAGTCTGTCCTAATGTGAAGGCCGTGTGAGGGCAGGGTCTGTTGCATTGATTTCTGTTACATTATGTTTTTTTGTCTGTTTCTATAGGAAGTGGATATGGACATCACTGTTTCCTATGCTGACAAGAAAGTGTTCCTGCAGAATAACCGATCGGAGTAAGACGTTTTGTTGGTTTTTAAAAACCGACTGAATTTCAAACGACCTACTTACAGACTGAAACACATGCATACTATTTTAATCTGTAATTAAATTCAGCATGAACAGGCAGGAAGACATACTAACGGTGTCAGTATGTTCAAATCAAACTGATTGTCCTGAATTGCACACTCCGGAAGGAGAGGTGAGGAAGAGTGGTCTTTAGAGGAGGGCTGTGTTCAGTCACTGGTCACATGGAGAGAGCCACATCTCCAAAGGCATTCATTGGGCACACAACCAGGTTCTTCTAGAGGACTTTGAAACAAAGCTCTTTCACACATCTGGCCATTTTTGCTCTTCCATCGGCCTGAGTGTTGGATTGCAGTTTGTTGCCAGTGAGCTACAGAAATGTTCTTATGCAGATTAAGCAGTTCTGTATAAATACCACAATACCAACTCCACTACATCAGCTCTGTGTGCTCAGTGTGTGATTATCCTCCTCTCTAGGATCTACGTTCTACAGGCTGAGTTTTCCTCACAAAACCAACCGGTAAGATGTTTTCATTATGTGTAGAAAGTGTTTTTCATGTGTCCGACCAACAAGACATCCTGTCCAACTCCTTCAAAATATAATAGCTGGATCCTTCCTTTGACCATGACACATGTAATCAGCATACACACTGCAAGTCTGTTTGGATAAAATATGGAATTAGATTGGGGTTCAATTAGCTCTCCCTCTTTTTCCAGCATCTGGATCAGGCACAACTGGATTTTATCAGAGAAGCTGTGGAGAAAATAGGAATTCCCAAAGTCCTGTCTGGTAAGTCCAGAGAAATACAAATATAAAAAGTGAAACCTGTCTTAAACCTTGTCCGATTCAATCCACCATTGTAAAGCATTATTCTAAAATGAAAAGATAACTGGCAATGTATCATTTTAAAATAAAAAAGGATATTTAAATTACTTATTTAACAAGCAAGACAAGTACTCATATGATTTTCCAATGCCCTTTATTGTACATTCATTACTGTATAGATTTTTAAACTGAGCACTTTGCTGGATTCCTTCAAACAAATGTCTCCTTGCAGCTGATTTGGACTTCAATATCCTTAAATGTATTTATTTTCTGTTGGCTGTTGCTAATCCGGTAGTAAACCTGTGTTTTGTGCTATAGTAGCAGCAGTAGTTGTGATACCATTGAAACTAATCATCTTTAACAGCACTGCCAAGCTTGAGTCAACTTACAGCAAAATGCAGTTCAGGGAACTAAGTGGAACCTGTAAAGGCTACATATCATATACCTAGAGAAGAGGTACAGTGGTGTGTAAAGTGATGTGTGTTCTATGATATTTCTGTGGCATGTCTTGCAGTGTTTGAGACAGAGGTAACCAGGCTTCTGGACGAACAGGGAACTTACCTGTTTGACATCTTCAGCCCGGAGGTGCTTCCTCAGGAGGTGAGTGTTCTCTGGACCTTCATCTCCTCATCCTCTGTGTTTTAATCACATCGCTTCTCCCCTTTCCCTTCCTCTTTCTGTGCTGAAGGGCTTCACGGTGATTCAGATGGATTTTGGTTTCCCTCATCACCTGCTGGTGGAGTTCCTCAGAAGGACACTACAGTAACTAAGCAACCCTTTGGCAAAATTAGACATTTTCATGTTTGTCTCAAAGTGCTGCTCCTATAAAAATGTACCCTTTAATGTGTAAGCTATGCAAAAACAATGATGTTGCATTTTTATTTTGGCCATATTGTTTAGATAAAATGTAGATATTAATGGTTATAATAAGATTTCCCTGATGTTCATTACCATAAAGAGTAAATCATTGCTAAAAAGGAAAGTACTACTGATTTTAATACGTTGATTCAGTCTAATTTTCTATTATTAACAAACAAAAAACAGACATGTATATTACATTTTTGTAAGTGTAGGAGCCATGAAACGTGTTTAGTATTGCCTCTTGTTTTAATATAAGATATTTGTTTGAGCACAATTGATTGGTTGGCTTGGGTCACATGGATATGGGCGGCACTCATTATAATCCTGTTAACCTGCGTGAGGTGTGTGTGGAAGAGAGGGTGACACAGGGCCGTTGTACTTCTTGTTGACCGCAAATTGAAATTATTGTTCTGATTAATATAACAATATACATGTCCAAGGAGAATAAGTTGATCATCCCAGTTTTCACATTATTTTGCAACAGAGTTTTTGATCTAAGCAAGTACTTTTTTGTAGCGTGTCACACAATATCAAACACAATCAGCAGGTATATATGTGTTTATAAAACGGACAAGTCAAATCAAGCAATCTGATTGGTTCCTAGCCGTGATATACTGAGCGTATACCACGGGTAGAATTGTAGTTACTTTTCACAACAAGTCAGTGTCCCTCCGCGTCTGAGAAAAACTGTATACAGTTGGGCTGAAGTTTGCTTTTCGAACTGGGACAAGAAAGCAGCGGAGAAGTAACGGGGCAGAAACCCTCCTTTTTACGCAGCGGTCCAGACATAGACATCAAACAGCATAACATATTCAGTGTGCAGTTCCTTTGGCATTAGGGCAGGGATATCGAGATACTTTCCAAGGTTTGACATCATGAATTGTGCTACTTTGAAAGCAAGCAACAATGTTTTCAAATCTGTAATCAAAGAGGTCCGCAAAAACGCTATCGACCAATCAGATTGCTTGATTTGACTTGTCCGTTTTATAAATATATTTACATTTCTTCCGTTACGAAACAAACTTACAAAGCATAAGATGGAAACATTTAAGATGAACTAAAATGATGAGCGTTAGTGGCCACAGGTGAGAAAGCTCTCTCCAGAGCTACTGGAAGCCCAATCTCGGGGACCGGAGAAAGTGGAGCAATATTCTCACCACGCCAAGCAACAGCCTCGAGCAGGGGTCGGCAACCTTTTTTATTATTTTTTTAAACAATATGTTTATTAATTTTTCATTCTTTTAAACAACACCATCCCTTACAAAACTTACAACAAAACATTCAAATAAAACAAATGATGTGAAAAACAGAGACAAAGAAAAGACATTACAAAAATTAAATTGAAATATAAAATATATAATAAAATTAAGAGACATTAATGAAATTACATTTTAAAATAAAATAAAATTGGGCAGTAGCAACATTATCCTAAAAAGTGTACATAGTCACAGCAGTTTAAGAAGTACTTTACTTTCCATTCAATCTCATGGATTCCCATTGTTATTTCTTAGCATGTTTTACACATTAACATCACCTAACAGTTGAGTAAACGGGCCCCAAACCCTATCATAGGTTTCATTTTTCCTTTTCAGAATATACGTTATCTTCTCCATAGAACAGCAATTACTCATTTCCCTCAGCCACATGTGGCCTCTGAGTGTTCTTCCATGACAAGGCAATCGAGCGTTTTGCTTGGAGTAAACACATGTTTATGAGATTCTTTTTATTCTTTGTTATGACTGGGGCGGATTCAAGCGGCCGAGATGGGTTTTCTCTGCAGGGTGGCTGGTGTCTCCCTTAGGGATAAGGTGAGAAGTTCGGTCATCAGAGAGGGACTTGGAGTTGAGCCGCTCCTCCTTCGCGTCGAAAGGAGCCAGTTGAGGTGGTTCGGGCACCTAGTTAGGATGCCACCTGGGCGCCTCCCTAGGGAGGTGTTCCAGGCACGTCCAGCTGGGAAGAGACCAAGGGGTAGACCTAGGACCAGGTGGAGGGATTATATCTCTTCACTGGCCTGGGAGCGCCTTGGGATCCCCCAGTCAGAGCTGGTTGATGTCGCCAGGGAAAGGAACGTTTGGGGCTCTCTGCTGGAACTGCTACCCCCGCGACCCGACCACGGATAAGCGGGAGAAGATGGATGGATGGATGGATGACTGGGGTGGAGGGGTAAAGTCCTAAAATAAACCATTTAGGATCAAGAGGTATCTTAACATCTAGCATTTTGTGAATTATTTGTGAGATCTCGTACCACAAAGTTGCAATCTCTTTGCACTCCCACATGCAGTGGAAAAGTGTGCCTTTAGACTGTTCACACTTAGTACATATATCTGGAATGTTATTATTAAACTGATGTAATCTCACAGGTGTTATGTACGTGCGCATCAACCAGTTGTGTTGTAGCAATCTTAATCTGGTATTCGCAGTTTGCCTATGTGCCTCAGTACATATCACACCCCCGTCACCCAAGGAAATATCCTCCTGTATATCTCCCTTCCAGGCGTTAAGCCGGTCGGTAGAGGATTCAGTGGAGTTAAAAACCAACAAGTCATGTAGCACTGAAATAAGCCTTTTCCCATGACAATGATCAGAGATCAATCATTCCAGTTCAGAAAGTGGTGGGGGAGTTAATAACTGTTTGCGGGATGCAGTTATAAAGCTTTGTACCTGTAAGTATTTATAAAAACTGCTATTTGAAAGGCCAAATTTAGTACTTAACTGTTCAAATGAAACATATCTCCTATTTTTGTTAGACCTTTCGTTGCCCAATGATGGAAACCTTGCTCCATTCTTCCTGGTTTAAATTGTTCATTTCCCCAGATTGGGCTAAAACGGGACATTGATGATTTTTCCCTTAGCACATCTTGAATTTTATACCAAACATTGATCAATACAAATGGTTTGATGTTTGTTCCCTGAGCTTTTTGACATTGGCAGAATACATGTATGAGTTAAGTGGCAATTTAGGGGTAAGTGAAAAGGCTTCAATGTCTACCCACGCTGGGACTGGGAAGTAATAAAGTAATACATTATGCTGCGTAATTGGGCGGCCCAGTAATACCACTGGAAGTTTGAGTCCTCCTCTGTCATACGGTAAGTATAATAACGTCAAACGTAGCCTGTGTCGTCTATTGTTCCAAATGAAATTCTAACATGTTTTCCTCAATTTAGTGAAATGCGATAGTGGCAGGTAAAGGTATGTTTTGAAACAGGTACAATAGTTTTGGAAGGATATTCATTTTCAGTATATTTATTCGCCCTATTAAAGAAATTGGCATATTAGACCATCTTTCCAGTGATTTATAAATTGATTCAAGAGCAGGATCATAATTGGTTTTTACAATTGTTCCCACATCAGGCACTATATGTATACCTAGGTAGGTAAAAGAGTCTGTTGAGTTGAATGAGGACACATGGTCCATAGGATTGCATCTTTATTTTCCATTCAATAACATTATGGAGGATTTTGCATTATTCACCTTATAACCTGCAAATAATCCAAACGTCTTAATTACATTTAGTAAAGCTGGAATTGAATTAGCTAAATCTGTGAGGAACAAAATGACGTTGTCCGCGAAAAGAGCTATGCGATGTTCTAGCTGTCCCAACCCGACACCTGAAATATTCTTGTGTGTCCTGACTGCTATGGCGAAGGGTTCTATGGCGAGTGTAAATAGGAGGGGGGACAAAGGGCACCCCTCTCTGACCCCCCTATTAATATTAAATGGTTGAGAAATAAAATTGTTAGTCAGAATTTCAGCTGTGGGTTGAGTGTACAATAACCTTACCCAATTACAGAAAGCATTCCCAAATCCAAAACGGTCTAGTGTTGCAAATAGAAAAGGCCATTCTATTCTAAAAAAAAACGCCTTTTCGGCATCGACTGATAGCAGAGCAGTGTCTGGCGCGTCTTTCCTCTCGTGAAGTATATTTAACACTGTCCGTACGTTATGAAAGCCTTGTCTCCCTTTAACAAATCCGTTTTGATCCATATCTATAATGACAGGGAGAACAGACTCCAATCTACGTGCTAATACTTTGCAGAGAATTTTAATGTCCGAATTTAGAAGTGAGATCGGACGGAAAGATTGGCATTCATGGGCTGGTTTGTTTGCTTTTAAAATTAAAATGATCATGGCACCTCTCAATGAGGGAGGGAGTGACCCGTTTGTATAGGATTCCTGAAGCATTTCTATAATTGGAGTTAAAAGTTTCCTCTTGAATTTCTTATGAATATCGATTGGTAATCCATCAGGACCAGCTGCTTTGCCGGCATTCATGGCATCAATTGCTTCTATAATTTCCTCCGTTGTCAAATCAGAGATTTTTTCTTCATTTTTTCACTTGGGAATTTTAAATTATCCGAAAATGAAGTTTGAGCGTCCGAATTAGGCGGATATTCTGAGGAGTATAACGTTTCATAGAATTGTCTAAAGGTAACATTTATTTCTTCAGGATCCACAGTCACATCTACCTTAGAATTTTCGATTGCATTAATAGCTCTGATTGTAGCTGTTTCATTCTCGAGGCCAGGAGTCTACCTGGTTTTTCTCCCTGATCATACAAATTATGTTTAAGCTTCAACAAGCTATTCGCTGCCCTCTCAACAGATATTTGATTCTATTCAGCCTTAAGAAGTAATAGTTCCTGATGTGGGTTTTCTGAGATATCCATAAACTTGTCTTTCTCTAGCACTTTAATTTAATTTTATAATCCAGCTCTTCCAGTTTTTGACGGATACGTTTTAATTTAGGAGACGTAAAATGTATAATCTGTCCTCTCAAGAAGGCTTTAAAAGCTTCCCATCTGATACAAGCCGAGGTCAGACTTGTGTTCCTTTCAAAAAACATATCTATTTGTTTCCCAATAAAGTCTATAAAAGCCGGGTCCTGTAGCCAGTTTATATGAAAACGCCATCTCGGAGGGCTATTAACCAGTTTAGAATCTACATATGTAAAAGATATCGGGGCATGATCAGATAACACTATGGCATCATAGTTGCAGTCTTTAATTTTATATCTTATCTGTATTGATATTAGAAAGTAATCTATCCGTGAATAGGTTTTATGTGTGCTAGAGTGACAAGAATATTCTATATTGTTTGGGTTCAGTTCCCGCCAGATTTCTGATAAGCTCAAATCCTTCATAAAATGTAATATAGATTTTCTAGCTCTAATATGGGACGTGTCCGATCCAGTAGATTTGTCTATTTGTGGGTTCAGGGCCACATTCAAATCGCCTCCTACAATGAAATTACCTGGGATCGTTGATAAGGTCAAGAATAAATGATCAAAAAATGCAGGGTCGTCCTCGTTGGGGCCGTAAACATTCACTAAATTAAGTTTCTCGTACAGTAATATGCCCTGAAGTATAATGTACCTGCCCTTGGGATCAATTATTGAATTTACTACTTGAAATGGGATTGATTTGTGAATTAGGATTAAAACTCCTCTGGCATGTGAACTATAGGAGGCTGAAAACACTTGGCCGTGCCATCTTTTTTTGACTTTAGACAAATCACACTGCATCATATGAGATTCCTGCAGGAAAACTATGTGTGAGTGTTTTTGTTTCAGTCTACTAAGTACCTGCTTCACTTTAGTTAATTTACCCAAGCCCCTGCAATTCCAAGATGTAACCTTAACCTTCATAGATTTAGACATACCTCGATCTAACATATATTGTGTTATATAGGTTGTTCAGTGACTGTACTGGTGAGTGGATAAACGATGCTGCCCTAACAAAATATGTGTAAAAAGACATATATTCCAACACATAAGTACACATAAAACCCCAACCCTCTAACATACATTTCCCCCTGAGATCTACAGAAAAATCTCCCCTCCCTCTTACCACCTCCGACATGACCAACCTACCACCAGACCTGTACACTGTGTAGTGGGCTGTCCTTTGTCCCCTCTTTTACCCTCCCCCTGCAATGTGTTACAGATTAACACTTTCAGAACCCACACAAATACATCCCCCCTCCCATCTCTTTCCCAAACACCAAAAGTGCCATTTGTTCACGATACAGCACCATTACCCGATTCCTACCTTTTGCAAGAACAAATATTGTAAACGATGAACATTAAGGTTAACAGTGAATAGCTTGAATTCAAATAATGATTATATTCCAACCAATGGAAGTGTTGTATAATTTACCAAATAAAAAAAATAAACAAATTGAGCCTCCATTCAAGGGGGCATCGCCTTTTGCTGCCCACTTGACTCCCAAAGCAAAGAAAGAGAAACATTGAAAAAATGGAGAGCTTGCCTGTGTTGCCTTGTAAACTGGCAATCGTTAATTTCAAACTCGGTTTAGACAAAAAAAAGCCAAAACTATTATTTATCAGGAAAGAATATAGGTAAGGTAGGGGCAAGCCGCCCCGTCATCTCCCACCTGTGTATGTCTCATTGCCGGCTGTCCGCCTGTAATCGCCCGGCCGCTTCCGAGGTATTAGTCAAACGCTTCTCCTTTTAACATATTTTGATTTACGTCCGTAAATCATATTCAGTTAGTGTTCACGCCGTCTTATTTCTTCTGTATGTCCTTGATGAAGTTCTCCGTGTCCGAGGGGTTGTCAAAAAAGTAAGATCGGCCGCCGTGTGTGACCCTCAGTCGCGCCGGGAAAACTATTCCATATTGGACGTCCATCTCCCGCAGCCTCCGTTTAACTCCATCGAATCTCCTCCGTTGTTTATGCAGCTCTGCAGAGACGTCCGGGAACAGCATCACTTTGTAGAATATTTTACCCATTTGTCTTGCAGCATTCTGAACGAGGACTTTATCCTTGTAATTAAGGAACTTCATGATCAGTGGTCTAGGCGGGCCATTAGCAAGTTTAGGTCCAGAGAGCCAATGGGCTCGCTCGATAACAATAGGAGAGGCTGGCGGCGCTAATCTCAAGGCCTCGGGGAGCCAGGATTCCAGGAATGCGCAAATATCCTTCCCTTCTGCCGCTTCAGGTAAATTCACCAATCGTAAATTAGATATTCTGCTCCTGTTCTCAGAGCTGTCCAGTTTCGAGGTAAGCTTGGCAACTTGTTCTTCTAGGCTCACGGCTCTCCTCTGCAGGGAGACGACGTCATCTTCGGCGTTTGATATTCGCTCCTCCGTCTCGGATATTCTCTTCTGACATCTGGTCAGCTCACTTTTAACGCTGTTGATGGCTGAAAGTAGCCCATCCAGTTTGGATGAAAACTGTCTTCAGGCCATTTATTGCTTGCTTTGTCGGTATTGTCAGTGGTAGCGTTAGCTTCTGAGCTACCCTTGCACTCCTTGCTAGCTGAGTTGTCACCTTATGTGGCCATGGCGTCCTCACTTGCTCCGTCTTCTGTTGAGTTTTCCGCCTTTTTTGTTTTTGTTGACGGTTTCTGTGGCATAATGGATGTTGTGGGGGTTTAGAATCAAATACCATGCAGTTTTAGGTGGGTTCCGAGTAATTAGAATAGGATTTTAGTAGGAATTGCAACCGTGCTGGGGAGTGTCAGCCTCTCAGCTCAGCGCCATAACCGGAAGTCCGGAAACCTATTTGATATGAAGTGCCATTAAAAAAAAATTTTTTTATCAGCGTGCCAACGATCGTGAATTATCAACGGGGGGGGGGGGGGGTGAGGAGCTCCACAGATGGCCAGTCCGCCCCTTTGTAGCATAATATTACGATTACGACTGGGCTTTCAACTAAAGACACAGCCACGCAAAAACTGCGGCATTTGTACAGCTCCTTATGGGTACTGCAATTTGTGAAGTGGTTTCCTCTGTGGTGAAACTATCAGCACTGCACCATGGAGGAAAGTGGCAGAAAGTCGCCTGGAGTTAGAGAGAGCGGGGCTGCATTGTGTGATTGGCTGGTGATCTTGACGTCAACGTCAGGGAATCCACCCACCCTTTAAGTAGCTTGCGCTACGACGCAGCGTCTTTCAAACACCTCTTCTCGCTTCAGAGCACATCTCGATTTATCAATAACCGGGCTAGCTTAACGGTCCACAGACTGAACCCAAAGCTAACATTCGGTCGACGGGCGCTTGCCGGTTACTTTTTTGCTTTGCAAGAAGACTGAGCAATATTAACACACCAGGTAATATTGTAATCTGCCTCGCCGTTTCTTTCTGTCGAAATAACGGTAAGGTTTGATTTTTTCTTCAAGCTAGTAACATACCTGTTGCTAGTTTTTTCTTCCCTCCACACCGACACCACGGTAAAGAGAACGTTCTCTTTTCTCTCTCACACCAGAGGAGACAGAGAAAAAAAAAAAAAAGGTATTAACTGTAGAGTTATATTTGTATTTATTCATGTTAGCAAACTATGGATAAGCTTAAAATGAGAATAATTTGGGTAAAACTGTGAGCTGCATTTGGGGCCTGTTGACATGTGTTTTTGAGGACAAAGGAAGATGGGGGAAGGTGAGAGCATGTCCTGATTTGCATTCAACTTAGAACAAGCTACAGTGGTTGTAATATTAAGAGAGGTCCCTTGGGTTTCTCTGGTGGTTATCAATAGTAGCAGTTAAGTGAATACTGTTCAAGCAATACCTGTGTTTGTGTTTTATATTGATTTCTCTGTTTTATCCTTTCATAAATGTAAGGACTACAAATGGCTATAAACATTCTGGGCTGGTTGGAGTAAACAGGGTTTTATTGCTCTGTGGGGGAGGTGTAGGTATGCAGGCCTTGAGACCTTTTGTTGGAAAGTGAGCCTGTTTGGTTTCCTGCTGCGTTTCCTGCTGCGTTGCGTCTCCCAATGAGATGACCTGAAAAGATGACCAGCTGACCTAACACCAAACCCCTCCTTCTTACTCTGGTATATATCCGGTGGATCCCTGGCGTTCGGCCTCTTCTTCACATGCTGCTCTCGGGTGAAAGTAGCTCTGCAGTATGCGGACTAGAGCAGGAGTAAGCCGGCATTACTCCTTAAGCATTGCAATATAACTGTAATATATCATGTTGTATTGTAATGATTGTATTGCATTGTCATATTGCCATTAAAGTAGATTATTGTTAACGGTTACTTTGTAGATATGGATTCCTTCCTGTATTATAACCAGCTTCATAGGAACGCGCGGAGATTTGAAAAGCGGACCAGTTATCCCTCCAAATCTCCAACATAACACACCAGTTAATATTCTTTAAAGAATAAAATCTACACCGTCGCCTTTTTTCCTTTCGGGCCTAACGGCAAGGTTGGATTTTTTCTCAGTATCGAAGATGGACCCTTCTCTCCCTCACACCAGAGGAGTCAGGGACTCGGAGGCTCGGCTATGCGGCTGCGGGTTTAAGATTTCAGGCACAGACTCACACCAGGTCTGCTCGTCCTGCCTCGGGCTGGAACACGCCCGGGAGGCTATCGATAACCCCGTCTCGTGCGGGCATTGTACCCGCTTCACCATTAAGAGCCTCAGCCGACGGTTAGCACACCAAGCTAGCTTGTCGGGACAGGACCCCCTCATGTCCGCTGATTCGCCGGCCGGCAATCAAGACATGGTGGCGTCCGCCGCAGAGATTGAGCCCCGCACTGTGTCGGACTGGGGCTCAACAACAGCGACAGCCGCTGAACCGGAGCCCCACGCCGTTTCAGGCTGGGACCCGGTGGCGGCAAGAGCCGCGAGAGCGGAGCTGTGTCAAGCTGGCGCTCCCAATTGGACCTCACCATGGTTCCACCCGCGGAGGATGTCCTGGAGTTGGACTATATGGAGGACGAAGAGGATACCTCTGAGTTCCTCCTGTCTGACTCGGATGAGGATGACATCTTCGTTTCATCGGCTCAGGCTGCAAAGCCGGGAGCGATGTCCGCTCCCCCGGGCGAGAGCACACCAGCTTCGCCCGTCCTAACCATGGACTTGCAGGCCGTGTGTCAACGTGCTGCGTCCAGGCTGGACATCCCATGGCCTGAAGTGGCCAAGGAGACCTCCAGATCTCGCTACGAGGGGAAGAACTTGCCCCAAGCAGCGAGGAACGAAGAGGCAGCTCCTTCCAGTCTTTCCGGAGATGCTGGACGAGGTGTCAGTGTCGTGGAGAGACCGTCCCTTTAGCAACAAGGCCCCAATCCAGGGTGCCTCCTCCCTGGACTGTGACGGTATGGAGAGGCTCGGCCTGCTCCGTATTCCGCCCATGGAACCGCTGGTGGCAGCCCACCTCCAACCGAGGCTGGCTTCGACACCGAGCAGGAACCCCATGCTACCGGCAAAGGCAGACCGGTTCCAGTCAGCGATGACCGAACGGACCTATAAAGTCCGCCAGGGCACTCAATGTCTCCTCGCTGCTGACCTACCAGGCGGAGCTCTGCGAAGACATGTTGAGCAAACCTAAGCCTGCCATGTGGGACGAGATCGCAGCGATCACGGACATTTGCCTCCGTGTGCAGCGCTGTGCAGTCCAAGCCACGGGCAAAGCACTGGGAATGATTGTGGTACAGGAGAGAGCCAGGTGGCTCAACCTGACAAACCTTCCAGACCGGGAAAAAGAGGATGTTCTGGACATGCCTATTGTTCCCGAGGGCATATTTGGCTCCGCTCTAGCTTCAATACAGCTGAGGTGCGAGTCAAAAAGGAAGGGAGACGAGGCTCTCCAGCTCTGTCTCCCCCGAAGGGTCCAGCCGCCACCTCCAATGGTCCCGCGGCAGGCCTTCACTCAAGCTGTCTCACGTCCTGCCCGGTTCAAAATACCGAAGCAGCAGAGACCGCAGACCGTCCCGGGTCCCCAGCCCAGGCACGAGGCAAGAGGGAGCTGGCCAAGAAAATCTCCGGTTCCGGAAGCTGCCGCTCAGGCGCAGCCGACCCAGGTTTTCAGCCACCAGGCGAGGAAGAAGAAGCGGGCGGCCTGACAGCCTCCTCTCCTCTCCTCTCCTCGATGAAGGAGTTGGAAGTTCCCTGTTCCCCAGCTCCAGAGCACGTTCCAGTGTTAGATGCTCATGTGTTTTCGGGGTGCCCCTATCTTCCCGCCGCCTCGAGTGATGCCAGAACGTCATCCTCAAGTTCGCGCCATCAGGGAAATGGACTTAACATCGAAGACAGCAAGTTCCGCTGCCTGTTTAAGTCACACAAACACATGTCATCATTGTTGTTTCAAAATAAATCATTTTCCACTGTCGTTTCCAGGCTTGAAGCCAATAAAAATGAAAAGAAAAACAATAAAAACAATAAACAGTCTGTCGTCTGCCCCTCTTTTGAGAGCGGCTACGGCCTCTCTCAAAAGGTGGACAATAGACGGGATTGTGAAGGCACCACCGCCACGCGCATGCGCAGTGTCGGCCGCGGTTGTCAACCTGGGGTACCACCGTGTTCAGACACTAGAGGGCCCCATAACACAACAAATAGAGACACTGAGGGCAGACGACAGAGCTGTGACATCTCCGCTCGCTTTGAGAAGCAAAAAGTGGAGGATGCTCACAGATTCTGCTTGGGTTTTCAAGACAGTAACACGGGGCAACAGGCTCCAATTCGCTGTCACCCCCTCTCACTTCTCGGGCATTCTGTATTCACAGGCCCGGGGAGAGTCGGCCCATATTCTAGAGCAAGAGATTTTCTCGCTACTAGAAAAGAAGGCTATATTGATAATACCCGCCGAACAGAGTCAGAGCGGCTTTTATTCCATGTATTTCCTCGTTCCCAAACGGGGAGGGAACGGAATTCGGCCTATACTAGATTTGAGAGCTCTGAACAAATATCTCAAAAGATACAAATTCAGAATGCTCACTCACACATCTCTGTTGCGTCTCGTGCGCCAAAACGACTGGTTCACATCAGTCGACCTGAAAGATGCGTATTTCCTAGGGCTGTCAGTCGATTAAAATATTTAATCGCGATTAATCGCATGATTGTCCATAGTTAATCGCGATTAATCGCAAATTAATCGCACATTTTTTATCTGTTCTAAATGTATCTTAGAGGAATATTTTTCAAGTTTTTAATACTCAACATATGAGTGGACAAATATGCTTTATGCTAATGTTTATTATCATTTGAACAATGACAAATAATCTCATGAATATTGAACAACCTGTGTGTGTGTGTGTGTGTGTGTGTGTGTGTGTGTGTGTGTGTGTGTGTGTGTGTGTGTGTGTGTGTGTGTGTGTGTGTGTGTGTGTGTGTGTGTGTGTGTGTGTGTGTGTGTGTGTGTGATGGATGGATGGATGGATGGATGGATGGATGGATGGATGGATGGATGGATGGATCGTTGGAGCTATGTGCAACTCAAGGCATATGCTCGAACGGGAGCTGCCTGGACGCTGCAATCATGTTGCGCACTATCCGTGCTGAGTGTGCTGACTTCTCGTACAATGTCACACTGTCTGGCTTCCTGCATAAAGTCAAGTGCTCGGCGCAGTTGTGGCGAAATGTCGCTCCTCTGTTTTAATTTAAACAGCTCCATATCCGTTAACGCGTTAACTTGACAGCCCTAGTATTTCCACATCCCAGTATATTACCCACACAGGAAATATCTGAGGTTCGCCTTTCAGGGTGTCTGTTACGAGTACAGAGTACTTTCCTTCGGTCTGTCTCTCAGCCCGCGAGTGTTTGTACGGAGTACGGAAGCCGCGATAGCCCCGTTAAGACAACAGGGTATTCGCCTGGCAACTTATCTGGACGATTGGCTCCTTCTCGCACAGTCGGAGCAAGAGGCTATTACGCAGACGAATGTCCTCGTAAAACACCTGCTCGACCTGGGTTTTGTAATAAACACAGAAAAGAGCATGTTGTCTCCTGCCCAGACTGTACTCTTCCTGGGTCTACGCCTGAATTCGGTGCCCTTTACAGCCCGCCTGTCAGCAGAGAGAGTGAAAGCCTTCAGGGCTTGCCTCGCTCATTTCCAGCCACGCAAATATGTTCTCTTCAGGTCATGTCTGCGGTTGCTGGGGCTCATGGCGTCAGCCATTCTGGTGGTACGACTGGGACGCTTACACATGAGGGAGTTTCATCACTGGGTAGCTGCCCTCAGATTGGACCCCGCGCGTCAGGGCGCGCGGAAAGTGATGGTCACTATGAAATGCGTAATGGCACTGCGCCACTGGCTGCACCCGACTTTTCTAGTACGGGGCGTGCCTATGGGTGCTGTCCTATCGCGGAAGGTGGTCACCACAGACGCATGTCTGACGGGCTGGGGGGGTATATACGAAGGTCGACCTGTGATGGGTCTCTGGAGCAGAGACCTCCAACGGTCACACATAAATAATCTGGAGCTTTTAGCGGTGTTCCTCACCCTGAAACGCTTTCTGCCTTTTCTCAGAGGACATCATGTCCTCGTGAGGACAGACAACACGACCACAATATCATATATTAACCGCCAAGGGGGTTTGCGTTCTCTCCAGTTACACATGCTGGCACGCAAACTGATCTTATGGAGCTGCGGACGTCTCCTCTCTCTGAGAGCGACGCACGTACCAGGAGTGATGAAACTCGGGGCAGATCTACTGTCCAGAGGTGCACCACTATATGCAGACTGGACTCTACATCCAATAATTGTGAGTCAGCTGTGGGTGCGTTACGGCCGAGCCGCGGTAGATCTGTTCGCATCAAAAGAAAATGCTCAATGTCAGCTGTTCTTTTCAATGCGGGATTTAAACGCACCGTTAGGCGTGGACGCGCTCGCGCACGTTTGGCCTCCGGTCCTTCTGTACGCGTTCCCACCCCTGGCTCTGATACCCCCAACTCTGGCCAGAGTGAGAGAACAACGCCACACACTTATCCTGATAGCTTCGCACTGGCTTGCAATGTACTGGCTGGCGGAGATATATCAGCTGCTGTGCGGGCAGCCGTGGCAGCTCCCGCTACGCAGGGACATACTGTCTCAGGCGGGGGGGACGATTTTTCACCCACACCCAGAGCGCTTGGCACTATGGGCCTGGCCCGTGAGTGGTACAATCTGAATACAGTGGGGCTCCCTCAGAAGGTGATAAACACTATTCAGAGTGCAAGAGCTTCCTCCACCAGGTCTCTCTATGACTGTAAGTGGAGGGTGTTTGAGGAGTGGTGCCTTCAAAAGGGACACATCTCTTTTCAATGTCCTGTCGGGGTGATTTTCTCATTTCTACAGGACTTAATTGATAAACACAGAGCTTTCTCTACGATCAAAGTGTACCTGGCTGCTATTGCTGCATGCCATGTGGGCTTTGATGGAAAGACGGCTAGCCAACATCCCTTGGTCTGCCGTTTTATGAAAGGGGCTCGCAGGCTCCTCCCTGTTTCCAGGTCACTGGTGCCCTTATGGGACTTGGCAGTGGTTTTAGATGGGCTCACTCGACCTCCATTTGAACCCCTGGAAGAAGCTGACATGAAACACCTGTCACTGAAGACAGTGCTGTTACTGGCTATGGCATCTGCCAAGCGAGTCAGTGATATTCATGCGCTCTCTGTACATCCTTCATGCACTCAGTTTGCCCCGGGGCAAACGAGAGTGTTGCTGAAGCCCAACCCTGCCTTTATACCTAAGGTGGTTGGCTCATGTACCCCCATTGACATTGTGGCATTTCCTCCGCCGCTGTGTTCCTCTGAGGAACAGCGGCCGAATTTGCTGTGTCCAGTTCGTGCTTTACGCATCTATATGGACAGGTCAAAAGAGTTTCGTTGTAATGACCAACTCTTTATATCCTGGGCTAACCCTCAGAAGGGCAAGCCTGTTACCAGGCAACGGCTCTCCCATTGGATTGTGGAAGCGATTGCTCTGGCTTATATGAGTCAGGGTTTGCAGGCACCAACGGGCCTGCGTGCTCATTCTACTCGTGGTCTGACTACATCCTGGGCTTTGTTCAAGGGTGTTTCCATCCAAGACATTTGTGCAGCAGCGAGCTGGTCCTCGCCGCTGACTTTTGTCCGCTTTTACAGGCTAGATGTGTAAGGATTTGCAGTACTCCCTCCTTCTGCTTCCCTTTTTGTTTGCTGTCTGTCTGTCTGTGTTTGTCTCCCGGGCTGGGCGTGGCTGACCTACTTCTGGTTCCTGCCAATTCATCTCCGCAGCTGCTTCTCATTCATCCTGATCATCTACTCATCCACACCTGCTTATTAACCCGGTCTCCTCATCCAGTCTTCACCAGTTCGTTGTCAAGATTACACTGGTAAACGTATTGCTTTCTAGCCTGACATCACTCTGGAATCAGTTTTTTGTCTTACCTGTTTGTCTCTCTATTCAGAACCCATCATCACCTCCTCCGCTAGCCACGTCCAGCCACTTCCTCGTCGGATTCATCCGCTCTCCATGCAACCAGCTCCAGCCTGCTCGCTCCCCTCAGCTCTGAAACCCCTGCTCGCCACACTCCTGTCCGGTAGGACAAACCCTAACTCCTGCTCCAACCTACTCGCTCTCGGGAGCGTAAAGACACAGGCTCAACCCACCTTTCATCTGCCTGGCGATAATCCCCAGCTCACTCCGGAGCCTCGGCTGAGGATCCCCATTCCCTCGCTTTTTAATCCCCTTTCCTGGACTATATTAACAACAGTTAGTATCCCCTGTCACGATTTGTAATTAAAACCTTTTGCTGCTAACTCCTGTTTTTCTGTCCGTGTTTGTATTGTGGGTTCAGTCCTGAAAAGCGATCACGGAGCTTAACAAGATGTCTCTGCTCCAAGTGTGGCCCGCGCAGTGCTGGGTCCCGTGTTGAGACAGAGTTCTACCTATTAAGTTCTGGTTGTTTTGGTGATTTTCGAGATAAGCATGTCTAGCAATACGGGAGTTTCAATATCCCATCGTGATACATCGAACGGAGTGTTATGAATGAGAACTATAGGTTACTTACGTAACCCCAGTTCTCAGAGTAACATGAAGTGAGATGTCTCACCAGACGGCCCTTCTTGCTAAGGCGAAGCGAGAAGAGGTGCTTATTTTGAATGACGCTGCGTCGTAGCGCAAGCTACTTAAAGGGTGGGTGGATTCCCTGACGTTGACGTCAAGATCACCAGCCAATCAGGATTGGCGTAATGAGATTGATGCTCCTGTTTGCATACGCGTTGAGGCGCATCCCATAGTGAGACATCTCACTTCATGTTACTCTGAGAACTGGGGTTACGTAAGTAACCTATAGTTACGGGGGTTGATGTTAGCATCTGGTGCTAGCTCGGAGCTAACGGAGATTAGAAGCTGTTTCAACAATAAGGAGAGGGAGAGTTCTCTCCTGTCGGACTGAGAGAGGTAACGTCAGCTCAGGGAGGTAAAGGACTGAGTGATTAGATTGTAAACTTTATCTCAGTGGGTCTCAAACGGTTTGGCCATCTATGTAATATTAGTTGTATATAAAATAAGTTAAGAAATCATTCCACTGTGTGCAGTAGGTCAGTACCAAATAAAAAACACAGTTTGAAAGGGGAATGATTGGTCAAATATGCATAAATAAAAAGAAAGAATGCAGACTAGGTAAGATAAAGATAGGAGAGAGGAGTTGATCAAATATGTGTTATTGCTTGTGAGCATATTCTAATGGTGTTTTGATGATTGAAACAGTTCTGTTTCATATTAGTGTTGAGAGCTGTATCCATACATCTCTTAATGTTGCCCTCAAAGTGCACCAGATTGATGCTTTAACTTCAATGTAAAGAAAACAATCTTCCCAGGGGTGCATGCCCCCGGACCCCCCCTAGATGTGAGTTCATCACAAATAAAACAGGTTCACATGGATAGGATACTAGATAAGTGTGCACACTCATTATCAGGCATGAAAACGGGTCAGGGGTGAAAAAGGTGAGAAGGATATTATCCCACTAGGGGGGTCCGGGTGCATGCTCCCCCGGAAGAACATTTTGAATATTCCATATTTTAAAGCATCAATCTGATGCATTTTGAGATGCATTTTTTTGCCAACCTGGGGAGAGCTGGAGAAACTTAACTTCAGCCATGAGTCAAAAATATTATGGCCTCCTTACTAAGTATTATCAGGGATGCAAACTCATCAGGTATGGAAAAGGTGACAAGGACCCGAGCCCCCCGACCCCACGGAATATCGGCTTTAAAATGTGGAATAACAGAGGATTTTAGCAGTCAAAACAACTAAAGCAGCAGGTAATAATAACAGAAACGCTAAAGAGTCACATCTAATAGAAATATATAAAAGCATTTATTTTAATTGTGTAGCAGTCAGTTTATAATTTTGGCAGCACTGTTGAGCATTTTGAAAATGTATTGTCATGCCTCTGTGCAAGGCTTAGTCTTTCTATCTTTATGGCATCTGGTGTAAAGTAACTACATTCATAAACTCAAGTACTATACTTGGGTACAATTTTGAGATACTTGTACTTAATTTAAGTATTTCAATGTTTTGCTACTTTGTTCTTCTACTCCACTACAGTTCAGAGGTAAATGGTGTACTTTGACTCCACTACATGTATTAATACCTTTAGTTACTTTACAGATCTGGATGAATGATGTGAAATCTAATCAAGTGTTAAATCAGACTTTAGTTCCACCTGGAGTAAATCCACAAGCTACCCTGCAGTATACAAAGTCATTCAAACTAGCTGCACCTTCACCAGCTTTGAGAACACTTTCATGATCAATCATTATAAAACATATCATATATATTATTCTGAAATGGACCAATCTGCACAACGACTATACTTTTACTGTCTTTCACTATATTTTGATGAGAATACTTTTCTACTTTCACTTGAGGAACATTTTGAATGCAGGACTTTTACTGTGACAGGGTATTCCTACACTCTGGTACTTCTACTTTTACTCAAGTACAAGATCTGAGTACTTCTACTTTTACTCAAGTACAAGATCTGAGTATTTCTGCTTTTAATCAAGTACAGGATCTGAGTACTTCTACTTTTACTCTAGTACAAGATCTGAGTACTTCTACTTTTAATCAAGTACAAGATCTGAGTACTTCTACTTTTACTCAAGTACAACATCTGAGTGCTTCTACTTTTACTCAAGTACAAGATCTGAGTATTTCTGCTTTTAATCAAGTACAAGATCTGAGTACTTCTACTTTTACTCTAGTACAAGATCTGAGTGCTTCTACTTTTACTCAAGTACAACATCTGAGTACTTCTACTTTTACTCAAGTACAAGATCTATACTTATACCACCTCCGTTTATAGCCTATGAAAAACTATTAGAAAACGATAATATTGCGACAGAAGAACTTTTCAGTTTACATCACGCTCTGCGCTCCGACAGGGAGCTCTGCTCTGAACACCTGAACGGCCCGTTCTAACAGCGGTCCAGTCTGTACCACAGTGACTCCGGACCGCACAGTTAATATTAACGAACGCACCCGTAATGTGGCTGCTGAAGCTAGACCATCATCGCGGAGCAGCAGAGCCGACAGGCAGGAAGACTCGAGCACACAGCTCGCGCTGCATTATAATATATAAAAAAAGAACACCATGCGTGTCACATAACAGCTCGCGGCCGCAGATTACTCCGGGTCCCAGACCCCAAACATATTTTTATTGCAGATCTACATGAATCACACAAACGACCTATTTTGGATTCAAAACGGCGAATTTCATGCACTACACATTTTTCTTGGATTAGTTAACACTATAGTCCCTAATATATTTGTAGAAAGGCAGGAAATGGAATTAAATTGAGAAAATGTTTCATTGCGGAGGACCCACTGTTTTGTGTCCCCCCCCACTTCTCAAACCAAAGTTAACCGTTTTATAAACGATTACCAAGTGTGGTAACCGTCGGACCGAACCACGCCCCTTAGCTGTGATATACTGAGCATATACCACGGCCTGTCGTGAGCTATTGCTTAAATATATAGCATGCATCAAACAGAATGATGAAGAATTGTAAAAAAGGAACTTTGAGATAGAGCCAGGTCACTATCTCAAAATAAGCCCATGATCCAGGCATGCAGTGGAGGCATGCTGTCTAGCTGTTATTTAAATGGGTGGTATGAATAACTCTCTTACAAACTATGTCATCTTCTGGTAAATTATCTGTTCAGCATATTCTGAAAAAAGGTGTCCTGCAGTGACTTTCATCAACTCATGAACCTGAGAGACAAAAGAACATAGTATGTCTGACATTTTCCTTTTTTTGTACAGTATTCCAAAATGCTGTCTTCCACGAACATCACAATATCACGGTTAATCCAGCTGAGCCCACTTTGTGATCCTTAATGGCTGACTGATACTTTGGTCAAAGAATGACCAACAGGATCCCCAGTAGCACTGCCTGCTCTTACAGCTACTGTTAAAGTGCCACTGAGCAAAGCACTAATCAGTGGCGGATTTAGGATTGTAGGAGATCCGGGGCTTAGCCCAGGAGTTGTTGAGCGGGGGGCTTGGTGCAGGGTAATCATCTACAAGTGCTATTTTTTACAAGTGGGGGGCGGACCATCCTTTGGGGGGTCGTCGCCTCCTCTAGGGGGGTCCGGGAGCATGCTCCCCCGGGAAGATTTTCTTTTTTAAATATTGAAGTTAAAAGCATCAATCTGGTGCACTTTGAGAGCAAAATTAAACCTACCTTAATAATACCTTAAAGCGGACAAAAGGCACTGGAGAACACTTATTCATTAACACCCTTTAATGAAGCAAACTAATGCCTTAACTCACTCAAATACAGTCAGCAGCTGGTTGAAGTCACTTCAGATCACTGATCCAGGGAACATGCCTCACATCCACTGAAAGAAGAAAATATAAAACAAAATTAAGATTAACCATATAATTAATATGTAAAACAATAAAATAAAATGCATCATATTATCTTACAGTACATGGCACCTCATAAACTTCAGATGTAAATAAGAAACATGAAATGTATCTTATTCTCTTATGTGATCCTGGCTGGCACCTCTGCTGTATTTTACAGCTCTGTTCTTCACTGCCTTCTTCTAATCCTGTTTTCTTCTTTTAGTGTCTTAAAAGTAGACTGAGTTATGAAGGGTTAACGTTACATCTTAGGATAATTTGTAGTCATGTTCTGTATACATACTAACATATAAGGTCATACATCGTGTGGTTACTCCATGTTTACTAGCAATAACATTAACGTTACATCACTATTTTTCACTTCTTACTCAGTCAGCCAGAGTGCAGATATCACCATTTATTCACTTTAACGTTAGAAAACCAGCAAAGTAACATTTCAAATAAGATTCACAAACCTGAAACACAGGGGTGCCGGGTACTGTAGGCTAGAGAAGGCTAAGCCTTCCCAAATATTTGTGTCACTGCATCCTGGTAAAATAAAAATATAATGTATAATGTTTGTGTCTTTGACATTAGCGCTGCTATGCAGCCACCTGTGCCCTGTACTACGAAGCCAGTTCAACAGACCCTGGATATGTTTGAGTTATCTTAACAAACGAGATCTCGCTAAGCGGTCCTACAACGCTGGTTATCAACTCGGCAAATCAAGCCAGGGTTTCTCTCTCCAGCTGAGAGCGCGTTCACGTGAAAGGGGCGGGGTTAGTTACATTTTGACCAATCACAAGTGTACTGACAGCGCAGCGTCATACTTCATTAATGAAAAGTAAACTAATATTAGACAAATATGAACTTTAAACATCCATGACTTAAACATATAATCCAGGATACAAGCCACATAGTTGCACCTGCAAGGAGAATACAGACTTAACTGGTTTAACTGGTTAAAAAATAAATAAACTATCGAGTGTTTGAAAGCTTTTTTATGATACTGCCCCATCTAAGACACGAGTGGATCTGACTTTAATTACATTTGAGTTGAGTGTTTCATCAACTTAATGTGTTGCTTAAAATAATACGTGTGCATACAGTAGGCCAGGGGTGCCCAACCAGTCGATCGCGATCGACCGGTCGATCGCGGGGAGATTCCCAGTCGATCGCGAGATGTGTCTAAAAATAGAACAACAATATTCTGTTTTATCGTTAATGTCCTGCAACATAATCTTCCTGTGCCAGAATAATGCACTTGAACGCATCAAAGCTTTGTGATTGGCCGGCGTGACCCCATGTGTCGGGGCGTAGCTGGTGGGCAGTGGGCACTAATTCACTGACGTTGTCCGTGTCAACAGGAGTGACAGTCCGCACACACACAAGACCGTAATTATGGCAGAAGCAAGAAAGCCCAAAATATATAATTCTCACTCCGAGTGGGAGGATGATTATTTTTGTATCTATTCCAATTCAAAGTCCATCTGTCTCATTTGCAATGCGAGCGTGGCTTTATCGAAGAAGGGTAATTTAGGAGCGGCATTTCAAAACAGTGCACAAACGCTGCGGGACAGAATTCCCTCCTAATTCTGCCCTACGCTCCCAAAAGGGGAGGGGCCTGAAAGGACAGCTAAATGCACAGCAGTCCATTTTCCCCAGGCCCAACAACAAGAGCAAGGCTGCTACCATAGCATCTTATCGTGTCAGTCACGTTCTTGAGAAACACATGAAGTCTTCCAAAGACGGCGAAGTTGTGAAAGAAGCATTCCTGGAGGCTGCCGACGCGCTTTTGGGGGACAGTAAAAATAACAGTAGCATTTCAACAGGTTTTTGATATAATAAAAACTCAAGTTAGATACCGTTATTAATCAGCTGTAAGTTTTAGTTTGTTTGAACTTAGTCATGATAATTATTGTACAAAATGGTATAAGAATGCAAACTTAAATTGATTATAGTCTATTATCAATTCAGGTTAAGAAACTAGTGTTGCTTGCATCCTATTTTAAAGGCATTTCTTTTTATAATCTACTAAAATGCTACAAAAAAGGGTTTGATTCTATTAATTGTGTCTTTTTATTGCACTTTGACAGCAGATACCTGTGTAGCTTCAGATCTGAGTTGTCTTATTAGTAAGCCTAATTTATACTTTTGTACCAACACTATTTTTATATAATGGCAAAGAAAGGGTTCAGAGTATTTTCTTTTTCCCTGTGTCATATGTGGCAGCACTGTTCAATGGTTCTTGAAAACATTACCCACTGTAGTATGTGACCTGTGAATAAACTCCATCTCATTATCAACAACACTGTTGTGTAACTTCAGTTAAATACTTGTATGCGTGTAGATTAGAAAGAGGTAAGATAAAGGATCTGCAGTATTTTATGAAGTATTCATCGTACAAAGGTCAGTTTTATACAAGTAGAAGTGTGTATTTACCTGGTAGTAGGCTGTCTGTAATGGCTACGCCTCTCTATTTGGACTGGTAGATCTCGGCAGACTGACAACTTTAAAAGTAGCTCTCGGTTCAAAAAAGGTTGGGCACCCCTGGTTTAAAGCAATCCGGGCGAAACTGGAACAAGTTACTGCATGATCATCTTACAGAGAATGGGTTTGTGCAAAATGATGCTGATCATTGTGTCTACAGACAAGAGTCTGAGAACGAAAGAGTTATTCTGTTGATATGGGTAGATGACCTACTTATAGCGGCCAATAACAACGGCTCACTCAGTGATGTCAAAGAGACGTTGAAGAGGAAGTTTAAAATGAAAGTTTTGGGTGAACTTAAACACTTCCTAGGTATCGACTTTACACAGAGTGAGGGGGAGATGCTAGAGAGGTTTGGCATGTCAGAGTGCAAACCAAGGTCAACTCCATGCGAGCAAAAGTTACATTTTGACACTGAGGGTGAAGTTATGGATTCAACAGGATACAGAGAGATAGTAGGTAGCTTGATATACATTATGACATGTACCAGACCTGATCTGAGCTGGATTGTGAGTAAACTATCACAACACTTAGCAGAACCAAAACAACTGTCGAGGTATCTAAAGGGTACTATAGACCAAGAGCTACATTACAAGAAAAGTGAGGAAAGCCTAAAGCTTGAGGGATACAGTGATGCTGATTGGGCAGCCGATCAAAATGATAAGAGAAGCACAACTGGATATTGTTTCAGCTTAACTGAAAATGGTCCAGTTATATCCTGGAAAAGTAGGAAGCAGCCAACAGTGGCGCTATCGACCTGTGAAGCCGAGTACATGGCATTAGCCGCAGCTACTAGCCTACTCAAGAGAGCATGTACCTTGTACAGTTATTAAAAGGAGTAGACCGTAACAGCCCACATGTACCAGTGAAGATATATGAGGACAACCAGGGAGCAATAGCTCTATCCAAAAACCCTGTATCCAGACAGAGAAGCAAGCATGGAGACATCAAATACCATTTTGTACGATCTGCACATGCTGAGGGGAAGATATCTATTACATATTGTCCTACTGCAGATATAGCTGATGTCCTAACCAAGCCGTTGACAAAGGCACAATTTGACAAGTTCAAAGGGTATTTGTTTGGAGTAATGTGAATTGCAGGTGTACAATTTTTTTTTAGTTTATTTGGATTCTGTGTACCACTGTAGAGAGTTATCAACATGTCTTTGAGTGGGAGTGTTAAGCATATTTGTATAATAACAAAGTCATGTTTCAGTTCATGTGTATGACATCATCAGAATGTGCCTGAAACGTGGTGATGCTAATCATAGATATATATATAAACAGATGACTCACCCGCGCTGCTGGCCAATGGAGACCGACGTTGCCACATGGCGGCCATCTTGCCACAGGCAGCTCGCTCACTTATAACATTATGTCTATGGTGCACTATTGAAATAACCGTAGATTGCTCAATTTTCAACCAAGTTTCAAACGGTTTGGTTTGTTATAAACATCAAAGATGTAGTTATGATACTGCATACTTATAATTATAATCATGAACTTTTTTTATTCAACATGTGTTGTTGTCTCCTGTATCATAGCCATGCTAATAACGTTTATAATAAACCAAACCGTTTGTAAATCAGTCAAGATGTCACCGAGTTAAGAGTATTTTTGTGCAGATCACTCACCTTACAACAGCTGTAGCAGTAGTTGTTGACTGTGGCAAGATGGCCGCCGGTGAGCTACGCTGGCGACTCCCCCTTCAGCCATCTAGTGTTTATATTAAAGTGACCAGATTTTCAAAATTGAGTTTTGCGGTCAAAATATCAATAACATATCCAATTTTCTTCACTGTTAATGTAAAAAGGGAGACTATTCTGGTTCAATTTAATTTGAACATTTTAACTGTTGGATACAAACAGAAGGACGATAGCTCATATATGAGACTTCCAAGGTATTTTATTTTGAAACTCTACATCAGATTGTCCTGATTCTCTCGGAGTGATTAGATGGGGTGTCCTGCTATCACCCTGGAGTGAAATATGTCTTTGATAAGTTGACAGTTTTTTATTTATTCTTGTATAAAAACAGAAGGACGATAGCCCATATATGAGATTTCAAAAGTATTTTTTTTGAAACTCTACATCAGATTGTCCTGATTTTCTCTGATTGACTAGATGGGGTCCTGCTATCACCCTGAAGTGAAATAAGTATTAGATTGACTTCGAATGACTCTTTGATTATGGACCGTTTCCATTAAATAATAATCAAAATATAGATGGACAATAGATTTAATTTGAGATTTTAAATAGCATACATTTTAAATTGTGCTTCAGAAAGTAATGTTATTTTAGGAATGTTGTGAGATGGTGTCAACATCAATTGAAATTAGTCACCCAGTGGAAATGTCAGATATGTCTTCATAACTGTATACTTACATTTTACATTCACTCAGTTATAATGTGGTAGTTATACGTAGTTTGTTTTAAATTATTATTGATCACATTATATAGTACATATTTCTTAATTTAAGCTCCAGTATATATGAATATGTTTGGTGTGTTTTTTAGGTATATTTGTTATTGACCGAGTAAACGCTTTTATTTTGAATGCAGTTTTTACAGGCCTCTACCGTAATGCATAGGATATTCATGCACCGCAATACAACGTGCGGGCTGGCTTGACTGTGTTTTCCGAAGTAGGGGCTGGCTTGACCACAGTCTGTTTACCCAGTGTTTCCTGACATGAAACGTTTTATTTCACCTTGCTATGTGTTTTTAACGTATATTAAAAAACGGGGACATTTCCGGGGACAGTTTCAACCGGGGACAGGCCTATACAAACGGGGACGTCTGGTCACCCTAGTTTATATATATATCTATGATGCTAATGAGCATGCACAATAAACGGTCCGTACTCCAGGCCAAACTCTGAGCGATGTGGTCGTGTGTTTTTTCTTCCATTAGCATACTTACAAACTACTTTGGTTGACTGCGAACGTGGAGACTTCTCTGCATACGGCAGTTTAAACTGTATTTCCTTTATCCTGTAATATGACTTGATAGATTTAAACTCCGCACACTGAGCTCTGATTGGTCAGCAGGCGGTGCTTTCACTGAGTTGATCTCTATTCTATAGACGCCGGGGGCGGGCAGTGTCAGGTAAAAAAAAGTTATTTAGCCTTCCCCAACCTGAGCCTCACGCGCCGCCTATATGCTGAAACATCATCCATTTCTTCACTGCTGGTGATGACATTGGTGTCGCAGTTTTTGCGTGGCTGTGTCTTTAGCTGAAAGCCCAGTGGTGATCTGTTCATCTGTCATACTGATCATACAGTCAATAACTTTGTTGTTATTAGCATCTGGTTAGCTAGCTATGCTAACGAATATAAGAAGCTTTTTCTCCAACCAGTGAGATAAAGGCACATCTTTATATGATCATTATAGTTATCAAAAAACAAGAGCATAAAGTAAACAGGTATAAAATACTATATGCCATTAACAAAAAGTTGTTATTAATAAACAAGAATACAGTTTAAAAGGAGAGTGATTTGTAAAATATCGATAAAGAAAAGTGAATCTGCTTACAGAACTGTTCCATATGGATGTTGAGAGATGTATCCATAGATCTATTAATTTTGCTCTCAAAGTGCACCAGATTGATGCTTTCAACTTCCCGGAGCATGCCCCCCCCGGACCCCCCTAGAGGAGGTTAGGTCCCCCCCACTTAAATCATGTCCACATGGATAGGAAACTAAATACATTTGCACACATCATGTGTCCATATCTGTCTGTTTGGTGGTCATGCCACAACCGTGCATGCATACGCGAGTCATGGCAAGATATCTGGATTAAGAGGTTGCTTTTTCTTTGCACAGCATGAAAGAAAGGCCAAATGAATGGGCTGTGATTTTTAAGCAGAGGTCAATAATTTGTACGGCCCTCGGAGGATGTTGAAAAAGTTGAAATGGCCCTTGAGAGGAAAAAGGTTCCCCACCCCTGTACTAGGGCATTGCGTTCCAAGAATGCTGCTATAAAGCACAACTGCCTCATGAAGTCCTCTCGTTTGTTCCTGACTGATGCTTCCAAAGTGAACACTACAAATGAAAAGACCAATAATTACATCCACCTGATCATAATACATACATGCAGAAAGACAATAATGAATTCCCATACAGTATACTCATTTTACACACAAAATCCAAACAATAAATCTGTATTAATAACAAAACAACCAGAAATGATGCAATTCTCCCATAGATGAGAATATATTCATGAAGGTATTTTTGTTACTTCTCCATTTCTATAACCTGCCACTAGAGGGTCCCCTTGGCTGCCCCTCCAAACAACTCATATTAAACCAATACTGTCCTTTAAAGTGGACCTATCATGCTATATTTGAAACATATATTGTTGGGCCATACCTTTACAAAACATGTCTGTGAAGTTTTTTTTTCAAAATACCAAACAGTTCACACATTGTAGCCATTTCTCTTACTGCTCATACCCCTCTTTTGAAGCCCTGGTTGCGGTCGGATAATCCAAAAATCAGCTCCTAAATTCTAACCCTATCGTCTATTCCTTGACCTCTGAAAGGTCACGGGGTTAAGGGATAGTGGATAGGAGAATTCAAAAGGATTTAGGAGAAGAGACGGTACTTTAGAGAATCTGACTGCACTTTCACTATCCGACGTGTTTATGATGCGCCAGCGGACGTCTTGTTGTGCGTCTGCTGCTGTGGGGAAACTATGGAAACTACAGTTTTCTATACAGCGGACTACAACATGGATGTTTAATAAGAACGAGGGACTACTGTAAACTCATCTAGAGACTCTGCACCGTGCTCTGATGCTGTTGCTTTATGCTTTATGAACGTGGACAACAGAGAAACATATTCTTCATGACCAAAGTTGGAATTGAAATAAAAAAGGAAAGTGAAACTTATGCTCGTCACCCTCTCCCTCCGGTCCACATTAATACAAATGATCCCAATACGTATGATTGTATGAAAAGATCTTAAAATCAATACAAATGTATTTATTATAAACGTTAGTCCTTAACATCTATCACTGTGTATATCACCATTCAAACATCTTTTAAAAGTTGAACAACCCCCACACAGCTCAGTAAAGACTGTGAAATGTTGACTTTATTTGATCATTTCAGTAAAAACTAACGTTCATATTTCTCTTTTTGATTATAATACTGATGAACGTTCAAAACAAAGCACTTTAAAATGCGTAATAAGCACCGTAACATTCATGATATAATTTCTCCGTCATAATCGGTTGTTTCCGTGAACGGCCGACTGTTGTGTGATGGCAAATGCTGCGGCTGCAATGCATTGTGGGGCAGCACTTTCTCCTCTCCTTTCGGTAAGGGAGGTCCAGTGGTTCCTAAGCTAAAGGAGGTTATTGTCACTACCCGATCTGCAGCTCTGCCCGATCTGTACTGCGCATGTGCGAGATGGTCCGCCATATTGGACAACTCCGGACGGCAACCCAAGAAGGACACTTGACACAGTGGCTTTTGGCAAAGCTCAAAAAGAAAACTCGAGAGGGATGAGTTATTGTTATTACAACGTGACTTCCCTATTATTTAACAACTCTTTTTATTGGGTTCTTTTATTTGGGGTTAAGTACATTGTCAGAATAAGTGAGAAATTAATTTAACTTCTGTTAGACAGCTATCATACTGAATACATATTTACTGTGAATGTGTGCAAAAATGTATGGCATATAGCTGTCTAACAGAAGTTTCTTTTTGAGATTTGCCAAAAGCCACTGTGTCAAGTGTCCTTCTTAGGTTGCCGTACGGAGTTGTCCAATATGGCGGACCATCTCGCACATGCGCACTGCAGATCGGGCAGAGCTGCAGATCGGGTAGTGACAGTTACAAAGGAAGTTTGAAACCTCCTTTCCTATCATGTAGAGAATTGGAACGGCACTTATCATGGCTGCCACTGAGGGACTTCCGGGTCATTTCACTCCGTTAGGAAGGTTCCTAAGCTAAATGGACTATTCGACTGCAGCCAAGGTGTGAGAAACGCAGATCTTGGGTCCTTAGCTCGAAAAAATAAAAGAAGAGGAGGCAGAGCTAATGCCTGATCAGAATTCTACTGGAGATAAAGTTAAATTCTGCTGTGATAAAACGCCATTATCACAAGGTGAGTTCTTTTTTTATTTCCTGCTTTTTAAACACATGTGCTCCACAGTACAGGTTAGCTCTGAGTGTTAGCGAGGCTTGCTAATGTAAACAAAGACGAGATTACGTCCAAAACACGTCAGGCATTGTTCCTGGTAGCAACTTTCTGTGGGTCCGCTGCCTATTTGATGCCGATTTGACGTCAGTTCGGATGGAATCTGTATCCGCTCGTTGTACCCCCATTTTTAAAAGATTTGAGGAAAAGAGAGGGGGTTTTATTTTCTGACGCTGCGTGAGTTCCCCGACGCACCGGGGACACATATGTATGTATAAAAGACATCACAAAGTGCATTTTGCATGATAGGTCCCCTTTAAGTTTTCTGTGAAAGATGGAGAGTCACTTCCTGTGGCATGTCATAATATTGTTTTATTAAGTAAATATCAAACATATCCTTAAGGCCTGCTGTTCCTCTGTTTGTGGACGGTGGTGTTGGGAGGAGTAATGTTTCCTCAACAATCACAGCTGATTTACTGACCTTGTTAAACATGACAATCTCAGAAAATGATTCACAATACATCAGAAATGACTTCAATATTAACTGCATTTAGTTTAAGCTATGACTGCCACATAGAGGGGAGGTAGTCCGGACCTCTTTGGAGTCCTTAGATGTGTTTCAAATCTGTGTGGAGTTATTGGACTCATACTTGGATGAAAATAGACAAATATGAATAAAATATTCATCTATTAATGAGAGGGACTGAAGAAGATATAATTATTGTCGTAGGGGCCTACTTATTGGATAAACATTATTGTGGACATTAAAAATAAAGAATATAACAGCATATTTTAACCATAAACTTGTCATACTGGGAACACTGGTGTGACTATGTAAAGCCCAATGGGCCAGATTCTATTTCTGCAAACCAATAAATATTAGAAAATATATTATGCTGTAATTGATTTGGAACATAAAAAGCATTGAATATTTGAAATTCATCTTATGGAGATATGTTATTGCTGAATAAAAAATGTGTTCATTAATTTTCATTCTCATTCATACAGGAGGTAACCTGTGATGGCAGACAGCTGATTAGACAGCATCACAGGCCAAAGGTCTGGAGAAGAGAATCATTTGGAAGTGAGAATTCCAATAATATTGGAGCTGAATTTGTTGATATGAAGGAGTGAAACAGATCCATGTTGCTGCATCACCAGCATTCATCTCTGCTGGATGTCGTGTTGTGTTCACTGACACTCTGACAGGCTGGGAAAACACAGGATGATTGTCAGTCTTCTACCGGGGCCTATTTGTTATAACCTTTGTTCTTGTGAAAGATTGCAAAAATAATTTGGACAAACCAAAACATATGAATTGTTTATGCTTATTGTATATGCAATAT
>NW_022990513.1:2009355-2011192 GCF_902827175.1 Gymnodraco acuticeps
CCTCTAGGACACAGTCAAATATATTAGAATTATATTAGACTAAAGAACAAGTTGATTTACAGTATTTGGTGGGGGAAATACTAACTTTCCTTCATCCGGCCCCATCCACCCATGATGCAACTGGTTCCCGGTTGGATGCTGTCATCGGGCAAAGGCAGACATATTGACTGAACATGGGTTCCTGTTGAAAAACAACACAGAGCAAAACCTTAATGAAAAAATAAATATGTTCTCTTTCCTCTTACTGCTGTATTTCCCTCTTTGTGTCAGGTATTACATACATCGAGAATGTGTCTGTCTTCTCTCGGGATGATACAATATCTTTCTCCAGAAATAACGACCCAATTACTTGAATTACCCACAGACCTTACCAGTTATATAGGGACTATTTTCCTTCTCCCTAACTTGCCGGCCAACCGTTTCACCCAATCACGAGCCTCTCACCACGAGGAGACGCTCTGTGATACGGTAGGTGGCTGTAGTTCTGTACAAAGAAAATGTTCCTCCATTAAACTGCTCATAAAAAGGTCTGCGGATCATCTCAAGTAACCAGGTCATGCATTTTTTAAAGAGACATCAAAAGAAGACAGCCATCTTTACGACTGATATCTCCAAACCTGTGCACCTTAAACCTATCGATAAATACACAGGTAGGAGGACATATGCTGTTGTTTTGACTTTGGAGCGAACTGGCCCTAAAACATGATCAGTGCTATTCCTGGTTTTCTGAAACCTGCCCAGTACAATGTGCTGATCCAAGTCCATCAGAGCTATGTCATAGTTCATAGGCAAAGCGTGATGGTACTTCTCGTGGACTGAGACAGACTTGATGAGGAAGGCCTGCTTCTCTTCATCATCTACTCTCTGGTCGAACTCTCCCACCACCACTCTCACTCCGCTGAGGAACTCTCTAGACAGAGGAGAAAACCTTTACATTCAAGACAGTCCACTGTGATATCCATAGACATGATGCACTGGACAGTAGCAGAGAGTAAGTAAGAGAGTACTTAGAGTGTGAAGCCAAGCAGTGTGCAGCGGTCAGTATCCAGTGCTCAGTCAGGATGGCCCCCCCACAGAAGTGAGAGCCCCTGTACTGCAGGGACACCTGAGGAAGGACAACACAAAGCTTCTCAGCAGTTCAACATGATCACAGCAAAACAAGATATTACATTTCATTTCATTTGCAAAGCTTCTTACAATAAGTGCAAAAAAAACATAGAGACTGAAACCGAACAACAAGGAAAGTGCACTTCAAGCAAGTCATACTATTGCTGCTGGTGCATTAGTTACAAGGCCTAAGCTAATTCTTTAACGTGCTTTTTCTTTTTTTGAATTGCCAGCGAATCATCGAAATAGATGGGTTTTCATTTAGCTTTGATATGCAGAGTTTCTGCTGTCCTGATGTCAATGGGGAGCTCTTCCACCATTTAGGAGCCAGGATAGAAGACAGGCGTGTTTTTGAGGGGTACCTGGGTCCCACTCACAGAGATGTAGTAGCAGCCGATTGGCTGACGCCAAGCGTAGTGCACGTGCTGGAGTGTATGGTTTAACCAAGGCCTGGAAGAAGGAAGGGGCTGGGCCCTGATACACACATATTAACGCCTGATGCAAGAACAGTATCTGTATGTAAGAAGTTCATTATTCAACTTCTTCTGAGTTCAGCAGCAGAGTATGATGTATTAAGACCTCTTCGGCTTCTTGTTCTCCTCACACTAAATATAACACAATACACACACACATTCTGTGGCCCTGAGACGCATGGCAGACCTTGTGGGGGGTTTTCTATCTGTAAAAGAGGTTTCACTGAGTGTTTGTTGTCGTAATACTCATTCTTGCA
>NW_022990513.1:2011292-2143280 GCF_902827175.1 Gymnodraco acuticeps
GGAGAAGACATCACTATGTGAGTCTCCTGACACACCGGGGACACATGGTGATGTGGAGACGACATCACTATGTGAGTCTCCTGACACACCGGGGACACATGGTGATGTGGAGACGACATCACTATGTGAGTCTCCTGACACACCGGGGACACATGGTGATGTGGAGAAGACATCACTATGTGAGTCTCCTGACACACCGGGGACACTGGTGTTGTGGTAGAGAGACATCACTATGTGAGTCTCCTGACACACCGGGGACACATGGTGATGTGGAGAAGACATCACTATGTGAGTCTCCTGACACACGGGGACACATGGTGATGTAGAGAAGACATCACTATGTGAGTCTCCTGACACACCGGGGACACATGGTGATGTGGAGGAGACATCACTATGTGAGTCTCCTGACACACCGGGGACACATGGTGATGTGGAGAAGACATCACTATGTGAGTCTCCTGACACACGGGGACACATGGTGATGTAGAAGACATCACTATGTGAGTCTCCTGACACACCGGGGACACATGGTGATGTGGAGAAGACATCACTTTGTGAGTCTCCTGACACACCGGGGACACATGGTGATGTGGAGAAGACATCACTATGTGAGTCTCCTGACACACCGGGGACACATGGTGATGTGGAGAAGACATCACTTTGTGAGTCTCCTGACACACGAGGACACATGGTGATGTGGAGAAGACATCACTATGTGAGTCTCCTGACACACGGGGACACATGGTGATGTAGAGGAGACATCACTATGTGAGTCTCCTGACACACCGGGGACACATGGTGATGTGGAGAAGACATCACTATGTGAGTCTCCTGACACACCGGGGACACATGGTGATGTGGAGAAGACATCACTATGTGAGTCTCCTGACACACCGGGGACACATGTTGATGTAGAGAAGACATCACTATGTGAGTCTCCTGACACACCGGGGACACATGGTGATGTGGAGAAGACATCACTATGTGAGTCTCCTGACCACCACCGGGGACACATGGTGATGTGGAGAGAAAGACATCACTATGTGAGTCTCCTGACCACACCGGGGACACATGGTGATTAGAGGAGACATCACTATGTGAGTACTCCTGACACACCGGGGACACATGGTGATGTGGAGAAGGACATAACTTGTGAGTCTTCCTGACACACCGGGGGACACATGTGTGATGTGGAGGCAGAACATCATCAGGAGTTCCGACACCAGGGGACACATGGTGATGTAGAGGAGACATCACTATGTGAGTCTCCTGACACACCGGGGACACATGGTGATGTGGAGAAGACATCACTATGTGAGTCTCCTGACACACCGGGGACACATGGTGATGTGGAGAAGACATCACTATGTGAGTCTCCTGACACACCGGGGACACATGGTGATGTGGAGAAGACATCACTATGTGAGTCTCCTGACACACCGGGGACACATGGTGATGTGGAGAAGACATCACTATGTGAGTCTCCTGACACACCGGGGACACATGGTGATGTGGAGAAGACATCACTATGTGAGTCTCCTGACACACCGGGGACACATGGTGATGTGGAGAAGACATCAGACAATGCATTTTGCATGATAGGAGACCTTTAACTCAGTTTTCACGTTTTACGCTAAGCTAAGATCCACAGCTTCTGATGCCAACTCTCAGCAAAAAGACAAAACGTGCATTTTCCAAAACATGAAATGATTCCTTTAACTTTGATTATTGCACATTCAGACTTGAATATTTCATGTTTTACATATTTAACATTCTTTCTGGAGGTTTCAATAAGTTCAATATTGGAGCATTATGAAGAGTTGCGTGGAGTTGATCAGAGCACAGGGCTCTGATGGAGCAACAGAACACTGCTAGGGTCTCCTAACATTGAAAGGTGGAACAGCAAGAGGCCCTGGGCGTCACTCTCACTCCTCCATAAAATAAAGCTTGAATAAAAAACAAAAGCCCCCCCCCCAAACAACAACTCTAAGCAAGCATAGCAGCCATTCAGCATCACAGTAACAAGAGCATGGAGGAACAGAGAAAATGTATCACATGACCCTCGAAGAAGAGACACTCAATATTCAGAATACAGTGTTTGTGGTTCAGGAGTCAATGATGAGTCAGTCTGTGCAAACAGGTCAGGCTGTTATTCTGTTACATTCAGAGACAATGAGAGTACATGAACATACAGCACAGTTACAAGCAACCTTTAACATTTCAATTCAGCTCTACACATACTGCACTCATATTTACCTATTATTATTTACATCAGCTAAAGTTGGATCCATAAGCTTCTTGTAGGTAAAATATCCACGCATGTCATCAGCATAAAAATACATCTGTAATTTGAAGTCTACCTAAATAGAGCTGTACATCAAATAATTAGAAAACAGATCTAATTTCACATTGTTAGAATATTTTAAAAAGTTCAGGCACGAATCACACATCTTTCCAAAAGGGTGCATCCTTCCACCAGGTCACATGATCCTTTGTCAAATGGTTCATGCTGTGAAGGTGAGAGATACCACATGTAGGCGTTTGGAGCTACTATGGCGAAGACATTTTGAGACACATGCAAACAACCAGAGAGTAGGGCACGGCCCCCCCACTGCTGTTCAGACCCCTCTGCCTGCTCCAGACCCCGGAGACAGTGTAAACCTCAGGTGGGTCAGAGACTCTATGGCAATGATGATTCATTCATAGAAAACCCAGAGAAACAAGACAATCATTCATCTGAACAAAAACAAACTCATTTCTTATGCAACAAGACAGGATGAAGAAGGCAACAGAACGGTCCCGGAGTTTAACAGCAGGTTATAAATAGCATAAGCAAACCCTGCATACTTACACAGTTACAGAACTAATATAGAACATGAACTAGTAACATGACGAATGATGACCCATACAAAGGACTTAAACACAGATTGTGAGCTACCTGAAAGGTAGTGTAAAGCAATGCATAACAGTCATCCCCCCCACTGTGTATCCATGATCAAAATGGCTTCCAGAACTAAATGAAAGAAGCCTTAAATGAAAGTATGTCTCCTCTTGACTACACCCCCCCATCCTCTGAGCTGGTAGAGGTACTTTGGCAAAAAGAGCTTTAAGATGAATGACAAAGGAAACCTGTAGAAGAAGAAGAAGCTTCCTTAAAGTACAATCAGTGTGTAGGCACAGGGTAAAGCCGCCATATACAATCCATATTGTACGCATTATGGAACTAGCCAGAGATATACAGGGGGGGGGTTGTTGTCAGTGTTTTTGCCAAGCAGGAAGATTAAAGATAACTCTGAGTGCTGCACAGCCCCCCCCCCCCCCCTAAAGCCCCTGCAATGGAAACATTCTCTTCACAGAGCTGCCAACACTCCACTGGGTGAAATGGCTTTGGTGTCAGAATCGGGCTTCTGAGGGGGAGCAGTTTCAGCGATACCTCTCCCTGAACAAGCCTTCGCTGAGTCAGTACAGATTCTTCCTTTAGCTGCCTCAAACCCCCAGAAGCTGACAGCTACCTATTCTTCTTCAAACACAATCCTGCTTGTAGACATTTGAATAGGCCTAACTAGGAAAAATAAATGACAAAAAACAATCACAAATACCAAGGTAGAAAATAAATTGAGATGTTTTCAGGTGACAGCGAAATATAACTTACACTGCAGTTTGACTGCTTATCTTGCAATCAAAGGTTACATAGGAAGGACAAGGAGAGGGGGAAGAGGAAGACTGGAAGGACTGAAAACAGACGGAGGGGTTCTGCAGCGAAGCTTCATCCAATGCATAGCTTAGTTTCAGGCAGTCAGGCGAGCAGGCAGACCAGGTGGAGTGAGTTTGGATGCGTTGGAGCTCAAAGACTGCAGCAGTAGTCGGCACCGGAGAGGGAGGCGGGGCTAACGGAAACCAACAGGAACAGGGTTTGTGCTCCTGCTTCTCTAACTCGTCCAAAAGTTGTTAATCTGAGCGTTGTACAAGTGAGATAGATCCATGCCCTCTGTTTTATGAAATGCTAGAGATCAACATTCAGAGGGCTGTGGCCTCCAGTGGTTCTCTCTGTTTCCTGGGTGAAACGGGTCCATCTGATCCTCCAGGCAAAGCGGGCCAAAGACAGACAGCGAGGGCCTTGAGCTCAGGAACCGGTCATCATCCACAGCCAGTGTTTCTTCATTGATTCGTCCCCCCCACCCACCACCCGTCGCTTGGATCCTTATCTCATGCTGGAGGACGCTCTGAAGTAGGAGAGGAACTTGAAGCAGAGGCTCACCACAAAGTACCAGATGTTCCTGGCCATCTGGGATCGGGCGATGAAGACGCGCCAGAAGAGCACAACCAGGACGGTGTTGAAGGTGTAGCGGATGTTCCTCAGCCTGGGGAGAAAACACAATTCAGACGATTCATGGACTTCAAAAAGGAGGACTCCTATTTGAGGTTTGCTATGGTACAGATAGGAAGTGTCTAAAGTCACTCAAACAAGACTCGTATCCACAGTTCAGCACCATTTACATAGATACTCATTGACAGTCTGCATGCTGAACTATTCACAAGAGCTTTGTGAAGGCTGAGAGGAGAACTGCCACTCTGCACTCCAAAGGATCATCTGAACAACTACTTGACAGAAAAGTCATTTCTTACTGAAGAGACATCAGTTGTTAATGGAAAGATGCTAGGCAGATGAGAATGTAAACAATGTGCAGAGACGCATGGAGTGTACTGTGACCTAGATGAGCGCTCCAGTTTGTCTGGTGTCTGTCTTACTTGTTGAGGTGTTTGCGTGCAGCAGGCAGGCCCGACAGCTCTTCATTGAGGACATATTTCTTGGTGCCCATACAGTAGCTCTCCATGTATTCTGCCCAGTGCAGCTGACGCACATCAAAATTGAAAACCTACACAAATCAAAACACAAGAAACATTCAGTTAAAATCAAAACTTTGCAGTGACTGACAAAAGATGCAGTCTACAACAATAAGCACATCTTCCGTAGATGGAATTCATTACCACATATTCTTGATTGTTTATTTTGGCTGGTACTTTAAATATTTGAGGTTTTTTACAGTGTAGAAAACAAAAGCGAGAGAAACTCAGGGATTGGAGCCTTTGCAGAGCATTTACATGTACACAAACCTATAGCACACACTACAGGAAAGGAAGCTAATTAGGGCCTCTTTAAATATACAACCCAGATGTACTGAGATGACACGGCTCTCTGGAGCTACAATTAGGAATAGCATTGATTTAGGAATAGGATTAGTGTTAATGTGAGCATTCCAACAGTCTCACAGTGACAACTTCATCATGCTGATGCTTAGCACAATGTATCATGTTTACTGATAGCATGACCCATCCTACCTTCCCACATATAACAATGGTTCAGAAAACATTTGGAGACACTACTGGTCCTATTCTACTGAACTTATACCGACATTTAAGGTAACATATCAAAAAAGAGGGAAAGGGAAGAGTTGCATATTTCAGTGTTGAAGGCTGCAGCACTGAACTCCAGCTGTCTCATTGAACCCCCAGTGGTCTCCCCCACGCAGTCACACGGCATCATTAGCTCAGAGGAGAGGACCGTGGTTTGGATCAGAGAGCAGTGACGTGGCGCTAATGTTGGCAGCCTTTCAGTCTCAGGTTGTGACTCCTCAAACTGCCTGTCAAATTGTTTTTCGACACTTTCAACACTATTGTGGAATTACTAATGAAATAAACTATTTTATGGTATTTTTTCATCAGATATGCTTCCGTGAAGATAATTACTGTGAGTGTCTCTTCGTGCAGGAACAATAAGTCTAATGTGTGAAAGTGGCAGCACACCAACATCCCCTCCACACACACACACACACATTCCTGCAGACAGCCCTCTGAAAGCCTCTCTGTTCCCCACACTGACGTCAGCACTGGATGAATGACTCTCTATTGCAGCCAGCCTGTGTCAGACTGTAACACACCGAGTGGTGAATCTCCTCAGTGTTTTAGCCCTGTGTGGCGGAGCGTACATGGGCAACAGATAAACACAAGCCCATCATCTGTGTCCTCCCACCTTCTTATCCTCTTGGCTCATTTGGCCAATGAGCATGGTGACGTTCTCGTTGCTCCACACCCAGGAGTGACTGGTGAAATACTCCAAGACCATCATGGCTTTGTGGAGGCGCGTGATTGTCTTCATCATCCTATGATAAACCAGCGGTGAAAGCAAGACAGAAAAAAAGGAAAGAAGCAATAATATGGAGGAAGGTGAAAAAGATATGAAGGGATAAAGGTGGTTGTAGTGCAGAGCCAGAGAGAAGATGATGAGCAAACCATAGGAGAAGGGCAGTGCAGAGAGAAGCAGCAAGGAGAGGGAAAGGAAATAAAAGAGAGGTGGTGGGGTGAGGGAACATGGGAGGAGTGGAGGAATCAGGAATGAAGAGCAGAGGCAGAAGGTTAGCAAAAAACGACAAAGATTAACACCAGGTAGAGTAATACAAAAGTAAGTTCTTTTATACAAAACAAGTTTGAATTCAGTCTGAAATGGATTATTTGACACCCTGAGATGTGCACAGATTTTTCACAAGGCGTGAACAAATTACAAAAATCTAGTAACGTTCCAATTGTAATATATACAGGTGGTAATATGAGCTGTACCGTGCTATGTGTTTGTGCCCCTCTTCACCTTAAATGATTTCAACTTAGCTACAAAACTATGTAGTGCAAAAGTTTGTTTTACAGGTATGGTTTAGAAATGTTCAAAATACATCATTATTCTCTTTACACATTTTCAACATGGTCAAGAGGGGGTACACACATTGTGACAGCACTACAAGTGTGAGTGAGAGCCCTGATCACTAACTGGATTCACTCTGCAGGTCAGGAGGACACGGGACACCGTTAAATGGACCAATCAACATATTTCAGGTCAAATGGATTCAATATGGATTGAAATGGGATTTGGTGCCGAGGGACAGACAGAGCCCTCCTCTGAATCCAGTTAACATCTTTCAGTTTATGTTAGTTGAGATGTTAGTGATGATTATTCAAAACTAGTAAACAGCTTTCTGGTAATCAGGGTGGAAATATAAAACCGCAGTGCCCATTAGGGTTAGGATTAAAGGAGGGTCTCTGGGTCTCAAACTGCGCAGTTTTTGTAATGAATTGAAACGTAAAAGTTCTCCAAGTCTACATTTTACCAGAATGTAAATTGCATGGTTGCAACTATTTAAATGTATCATGAATAAAAAGGCCCTTATCCAATAGGCCCGTCATTCTGAATGAACATTTACAGTAACGCAGGCGGATTGAGACTCAGATTCCTCCTGTCCTCATTCAGAGGATGAACATGCACGGCTGATCAGCACACAGAGGCAGAGACAATACTGACAGAACAGCTGCTGACATTCCCAATCACATCACAGCCTAGTAATGTGAGTTAGCTACGAAGCCAAATGAGTTTCAGACAGCCAAACACTAAGTGAGAGCTGATTAACACGCTAACTGCAGTGACTGCTTGGCTTGCATCTACTGTCTGAAATACCTGTGGCTTGTAGTGAAGAAAGAACATAAATGTGGACATCAATCGGTTAACATGCATAGGGGTTGTGTTCAGCGGGACATGATGTGTCCCCGACTGGACACAATTTTGCCAAGTGCCATGATGCCTCAGGATTTCCATGATTGGGTAAGAAGTGATGGTAATAATGGATGTCATGTTCATAGCATGGCTTGTTTACAAAAAGTCTTAGAAAAGCATTCCCAACAACAGAGCAAAGCTGAAAACATGCTCTGATAGAAGCCACATCTTGTTGTCATGACAACCTGTCTTCACATACAAGTGCAGCTGATGCCATGGGGTCGCTTAAAGACAGAGCCAAAGTTTGTCCCTGCTGCCTGGACCCTTCCCTGTTCCCTCCATCCCACAGAACCAGTCAGTAAAGAAAACAGACAAACAGTAAGGGAGGGGGGGGGTGCTGACTGGCAGGTGGGAATGTGCAGGGTGGGGGTGCCGTTGCAACCTTACCGGGGCTTGCGGCCTGTCAGCCTGAGACAGCAGTCATAGAGCAGGGCGGGCAGCGTGTGGCTGAGCGCCGTCCAGCACTGATTAGTAAAGGGGTTGGAGCGCAGATTGACATTGGGCCTTCTGAAGGCCTGCTCTAAGGGATTGGTCTTGAAGTTCATGTTTATACAGTACTCTGTAGAGAGAGACATATGACAGGACAGAGAGGACGAGATGAAGGTAAGGCTTGTTTCCTCCTCTTCTGATAAAGGCACAATGCAGCCCTTAGTGAGGGCTTGACCCCTGCTGTCATTGTAACAGAATGATATCTGAATGGCTCCAGACATTTATATATCTGGATGTTAACATTATTTTGAAAATGGCAACTTGGGTTGGGTTCCCAAAAGCATGTTCATTCTGAAGTCCAACATAGTCCATGATGAGCTGGACTAAGATGCCCTCAGTGCTGACAGTTTGGGAACCCAACTGAGGATATCCACATTGTAAATAGCAAGCTGTAAAGAGTGCAGAACCCAGCAGTGACTCTGGTGTGAGAGCAGCTGGGTTATACACTCTTCAACTGCCAACACAACTGCACACAAGCATCATGTAACACATTAGCATCGCAGTTAGGCTACTACACTACAGGAAAGTGACAGACTAAAGCAGCAAAGGTGTGTGGGCGTGTGAGGGGCGTTTGGCGTTAAACAGCAGAGGCGAGACACGTCCAAGTCGGCGATGATGAGGTTACCTGGGCTCTCGTCCAATCAGCCTGAGGTACAGATCATAGAGGAAGGCCGGAGCCTTGTGGCTCACGGCGATCCAGTACTGATTGATAAGGTGATTGGATGTTAGATTAACATTGGGCCGACGGAAGGCCTGCTCAAGGGGGTTCCTCTTGAATGTGGATATTACATGGTACTCTAAGAAACACAAGGTGGTTCAACACATCATCAAATCAGCAGTTACACACATGTTTATATGCCTGACTGGAAGCTTCAGCACTGCTTCCCCAATCATTATATAGCTCACATCTGATAAGCTTATGTTTGACTCTACATATAACCCAAATGCTAGCATATCATGACCATCATTGTGTAGTTCACAGGACATCAACTAAATAAACAGCAATCCAATATAAAACCACCAGATTTAACAAACTATTAAATGCATCTAATACTCCTCTGATGCTGCGCACATATAGTACTTGAGGTTCACAAAGATATTCATTATTGGCAAAACAATTCCACCGACTGATAACATGTGTTCAGCAGCAGCAGACGGAGTCAAGGGTCATTGAAATGTAGTTTAGTCAGCTACTGTACCCATGGTGCTTAGGCAGACCTGCTGTGGGATTTGATAGTAACCTCCTGAACAGCTACTCAAATTGACCTTGTGGTCAACTATAGTTTATTCCATTTCTTCCAACCACTGAAGTTAACATTGTATATAAAAACCCATGTGCACATCTGTAGGCTGAAGGACCACAGCAGAAGAGTTCAACTTTGAATCAATAGACTGTGTAGGCACTAGGCAGTAGTTATGCACTTTTCAGACAGAATGTGTTCTCATCCTGAACCAACATCATCTCTCAGACTTTAACTCTTCCTGTAGCCACTCCGAAGGATGCACCCATTAATGCGTATCCTAAATGAGGTACAACACAACATCACTGTGTACACGGCTGAACGAGAGAAGTTATGGCTGCACTTTATAGTAAACCCTAAAACTAAAAGATAAATAAACTCAGTTCAGGTGTGATTATCAAATCTATGAATGTAGAATGACTAAATGGCATTGTGAATAATCACCTACTATGTGTGTCTTCTGTGGGTAGGATCCACATAATGACCCGGCAGCTATAAAGCAGGATCCATAGGGTACGACTGAACCAACGCTCTCAGTCTGGGTGTGCCAGACAGTGGATCATATTACAACCAGAGTATGTCATTACCAGTAAGGCCTTTACAGAGGCTGTGTTTAGCAGAGAGAAAGAGGAATCATACCAACTTCCCCCCAGCGGAACGGGTTGATGCCTCCGGTGGTGCAGTTGTACACCATGATGCTTTTAGACCTGTGATATGGAGGTAATAGTTCAGGGAATAGTTGAATTGTACTGTTAAAAGCACATTAACATTTAATTCCAACTTATCCAGAAGATGTGTGAGACAAGTGTCTCTCCAACCTTTTGAGTGTCTGAGATCCAGAGTACCAGGCAGCAGCCAGCGTGGCGTTGATGACCACGTCCACCGGCACCAGGTCCGCCACCGCATCATTGGACGCTCTCATCGTACGCAGGATCCCCTTACCAGCCTGCAGAGGGCCACACAAAGAAACTGTAAACTAGTCATGGAACAGAAATCTAGCATCATGATCACAGGGCTCTCCAAACCCTACCCTCTCACTTTGGATTTAGTTGGCTTAGATATTATTTATTTTATGACTGCTCTGTGACATAATGTGAGCGGCAGATAAAAGAACGGCTGTAGTAGGGCAGTCAGAGGTGGGAAAAGTACTCAGATCTTGTACTCAAGTACCAGAGTGTAGGAATACTCTGTTACAGTAAAAGTCCTGCATTCAAAATGTTACTCAAGTAAAAATACAAAAGTATTATCATCAAGATATAGTGAAAGTAGCAAAAGTAAAAGGAGTCATTGTGCAGATTGGTCCATTTCAGAATAATATATATGATATGTTTTATAATGGGAGGCGTGTGGTGCAGTGGGTTTTGGTGTTGGGATCAGGGGAGCACAGGTTCAAACCCCACTGCAGTCAGCATGTCTTTGTGTCCCTGAGACACTTCACCCCAAATTGCTCCTGTAGGGATTGTCCACAGTATTGAGTATGTAAGTCGCTTTGGATAAAAGCGTCTAACAAGTAACATGTCATGTTAGAATGATTGATCATGAAAGTGTTCTCAAAGCTGGTAAAGGTGCAGCTAGTTTGAATGACTTTGTATACTGCAGGGTAGCTGGTGGATTTACTCCAGGTGGAACTACAGTCTGATTTAACACTTGATTAGATTTCATATAATTCATCCACATCTGTGAAGTAACTAAAGGTATTAAAGGTGACATGTCATGCTTTTCCGGTTATTACCCGTCCCCTTGTGTGTTATGAAGGTTTTTATGCATGTAAATGGTGTGCAGAGTCAAAACCCTCAAAGTACACCATGTATCGAGTAAAACTCTAACACAGAAAATACCTCCCCAAAACGCCTCGTTGGAGATACGTCACTGTCCATTTGATTCTTCCTGGTACATCATGACGTCATGTCGTCCCCGGAACGAAATGGACCAATCCGTGGAGCCGTTACGTTACGTCCGCGGAGCCGTTACGTTAAGCCCCCGCTGATTGGTCCAAATTGACCAATCCACGGACTTCCTCACACACTCAGTGCAGGCAGCTCTGCTGATTTCTCCTCCCTGGCTGCAGGCTGATAACAGACAGTTGGGATCGCGGCGAAATTCTCTCTGCAGACCCATTCTCTCTGCAGACCCATTCTCTCTGCAGACCCATTCTCTCTGCAGACCCATTCTCTCTGCAGACCCATTCTCTCTGCAGACCCATTCTCTCTGCAGACCCATTCTCTCTGCAGACCCATTCTCTCTGCAGACCCATTCTCTCACAGACCCATTCTCTGCTAGCAGACCCATTCTCCAGCTTACAGACCCATTCTCACTGCAGACCATTCTCTCCTGCAGACCCATTCTCTCTGCAGACCCATTCTCATCTGGCAGGACCCTTCTCTCTGCAGACCCATTCTCTCATGCAGACCATTCTCTCTGCAGACCGCATTCTCTCTAGCAGACCCATTCTCTCTACAGACCCATTCTCTCTGCAGACCCATTCTCTCTGCAGACCCATTCTCTCTGACAGACCCATTCTCTCTACAGACCCATTCTCTCTGCGACCCATTCTCTCTGCAGACCCATTCTCTCTAGCAGACCCATTCTCTCTACAGACCCATTCTCTCTGCAGACCCTTCTCTCTACAGACCCATTCTCTCTGCAGACCCATTCTCTCTGCAGACCCATTCTCTCTACAGACCCATTCTCTCTACAGACCCATTCTCTCTGCAGACCCATCCTCTCGGCAGACCCATTCTCTCTACAGACCCATCTCTCTGCAGACCCCGTCTCTCTGCAGACCCATTCTCTCTGCAGACCCATTCTCTCTACAGACCCATTCTCTCTGCAGACCCATTCTCTCTGCAGACCCATTCTCTCTACAGACCCATTCTCTCTGCAGACCCATTCTCTCTGCAGACCCATTCTCTCTACAGACCCATTCTCTCTGCAGACCCATTCTCTCTGCAGACCCATTCTCTCTACAGACCCATTCTCTCTGCAGACCCATTCTCTCTGCAGACCCATTCTCTCTGCAGACCCATTCTCTCTGCAGACCCATTCTCTCTGCAGACCCATTCTCTCTACCCCATTCTCTCTGCAGACCCATTCTCTCTGCAGACCCATTCTCTCTGCAGACCCATTCTCTCTGCAGACCCATTCTCTCTGCAGACCCATTCTCTCTGCAGACCCGTTCTCTCTGCAGACCCATTCTCTCTGCAGACCCATTCTCTCTGCAGACCCATTCTCTCTGCAGACCCATTCTCTCTGCAGACCCATTCTCTCTGCAGACCCATTCTCTCTGCAGACCCATTCTCTCTGCAGACCCATTCTCTCTGCAGACCCATTCTCTCTACAGACCCATTCTCTCTGCAGACCCATTCTCTCTACAGACCCATTCTCTCTGCAGACCCGTTCTCTCTGCAGACCCATTCTCTCTCAGACCCATTCTCTCTGCAGACCCATTCTCTCTGCAGACCCATTCTCTCTGCAGACCCATTCTCTCTACAGACCCATTCTCTCTGCAGACCCATTCTCTCTGCAGACCCATTCTCTCTGCAGACCCGTTCTCTCTGCAGACCCATTCTCTCTACAGACCCATTCTCTCTGCAGACCCATTCTCACTGCAGACCCATTCTCTCTACAGACCCATTCTCTCTACAGACCCATTCTCTCTACAGACCCATTCTCTCTGCAGACCCATTCTCTCTACAGACCCATTCTCTCTACAGACCCATTCTCTCTGCAGACCCATTCTCTCTGCAGACCCATTCTCTCTGCAGACCCATTCTCTCTGCAGACCCATTCTCTCTACAGACCCATTCTCACAGCGTTTATCAACCTTTTTCTTACTCAATATCAAGCTACACTTATTGTTTTTACTTCGGCTGTGACTTTGTGTGTGCTCAGGATGAGTTTGGCTGTGTTTGGCTGTGTATCGCTAAACAAGGAAATAACACCTCCACGGAGCTCAGCGTGATTCACAACGTCCCGACTGGTCCCGACCAATCGGAGCACACTGAGCTCGCAGGGAGGGGGGGGGGCAAGAGCTGCAATGAGCCGTTTAGTGGAGAGAGTGAATACTGCTGAATACACATACTATACAGAGATGCTGTATGCGAAACCAATGTGAGTTTGGAAAATTGCACAGTATAAATATATTCTAGTAGACCTCAACAATGGAATTATGATCAGTGGAAATAGTCATGACATGTGACCTTTACATACATGTAGTGGAGTCAAAGTGCACCTTTTACCTCTGAATTGTAGTGGGGTAGAAGAACAAAGTAGCAAAACATTGAAATACTGAAAGTAAATCTGAAAATGGTACCTAGGCACAGTACTTGTTCTTAGTTACTCTACACCACTGCTTGTTTCACATCTAGCAGAAACATTAGCACTCATTTGGAGCTGTTTCAGATGACCTCACACATGAGAGTCGTATACTCTCTTTGGACTACACTCTGCTTGGTTACTTTCAACCTCTGATGACTTTGTGAACTGCTTTTGTTAGCCCGTTAGCTCCACAGTTGATGTTTACACACCACATCCTCACCATTTCCTGTCCCTCCCGACATGGCAAATTTCTCCAGGAGGACTCTGCTCAGAGGCTCAGTACAAGTTGAATTATGTGAGCCAGCAAACAGCAGCATTAAACAGGCCCACTAAAACTCTGTCATTTTTAAAACAGGTGTGTCTGTTAATAGGCGCGTTCACACCGGAGTACTTTTACCCGTACTTTTCTCGGTTAGTTCCGTTAGTGCCTGGAATTTTGCGTTCACACCAAAAAGAGTACTTGGTTCAGAGAACTTTTACCCCCATTTTCAGTCCCTGCTAGAGAGGTGGTACTATCCTGGGGAGAAAAAAGTACCAATTTCTATTGGCTGGGCGAATTGCAAACCACGCCCCGTGAAACTCTGAAAAGTTTTGTGAAGCAGCCATTGTATTTGCTGGCATTAGCATTATTAGCATTAGCATTAGCCCCGCGCACCAACGGAGAGAGAATAACTTATGGCAACACAAAAGAAAACATGGGAGCGGTGGAGTGATTTACCACTGAAGCCAGTCCCCAACTCCGGCGACTTCCGGCCGGGGACTTCGGGTGGCAGTATACGCCGTGAAGTTGTTTGCGGCCTGCCAGTAAACCCAAAGCAGAAGAAGACGAAGTGACGTCAGCGGCTTCATTTGCCTAATCTTCCCTCAGGGAATTTATTCCGGTGTGAACGCGATCTGTACTTAGTTCCATGGGGGAACTAAGTGCTGGCACTAATGGCGCATTTCCACTACAGGGGGTGTTTCTCAATGTTGAGTACGCTTGCTTGGTAGCACATGTCTTCCGAGTCACTTGCTTCAGAAGCGAGGCAAGAATACTTCCTGGCATTCGGAAAATGAAGAGTGGAACAGGCGAGCAAGTGTGCAGGTATGCGTCATATGAGAGGCCCCACCTTAGATTTTCCGCCACAAATTTGGGGAAATTGGTCCGTGCGCAAAGCATTGTGGGGATTTTAAGACCGCGGAGTCTATACATGTGCAGCCTCGAAACGAAGTACGCCGGGCTCGGTAGAATTCAAAGTATGCTGGACATTGGAACAGTCCTTCTGCGGCACTCGATGACGTAGTATGCTTGAAATAGTGGCTCTGGAGCAGCTTTACTCGACATTGAGAAACACCCAGGGCCTCGCTCGGCCTCGCTCGGTATGGCTAGGCCTCATTAGGCCTTGTTAGGACTGGCTCACTTTATGCTGTGTTTCCATTACAGTTTAGGAACTGGGGCAGTAACTATAGTAACGCAGTGTAGGCGGAGACGTGACGTCATCTTCAATGAGAACCACAGAAAAACAACATCAGCCGTTAGCTGTTAGCACTCAGAGCTCACAGCTCCTCATATCTGTTCAGAAACTAGACAAAAGTTAAACAAGTACAAACCACAGACTGCCTGTGTCATGGAGAATACAGTCGCTGGTTTATTTATGTTTGTATAGGCCGTTGTTGTGAGTGTGGACGGTCGGAGCATATACTGCGTTAGCTTAGCCGATCTCCATTTAGACAACACGCATTCTAAAAGGTTTTTCGCCTGCCGTCTGTCTGCAGACTTGTCAAAGCATTAATTCATGGTTTTTACTAACCGGTATCAGTATGTTGTTACTTCGGCATTGTTTTGAAACGTGTATTACAATTAAATCACGGTCAAATATGTTCATTTTGTTGGAGTTGTAGCCCCCTTGCCAGCGATTCTCTCTCTAGTTTAGCATACTCAGCCCGACTCAGCCTGGTTGTTGGCCCGGAAAGAACCTCAATTTTATGGGGCCAGAAAAACTGTGAAAAAGTACCCGCTAGCCGGAACTACGCCAAGTGGAAACGCAACCAAAAAACGGGCCGGGGAAGGCACGCTTAAAGCGAGCTCCGCGCTGTTGTGGAAATGCACCATAAGTGCTGGGCACTAAGTACGGCAAAATACTTGGTGTGAAAGCGGCTAATACTGTCAAGAAATTCTGACAATGGAACATCTGAAGCACGTTAATCAGTCATTAAGACAGGTTCAGGCTGCAGTAGATATTTTAGGATTTAATCCTACGTAGGTAAGGCAGCTGCATTTGTACATCATCTTTCCTGGTGCAACTTTGTGTCATAAACAACCTCTGACCTAATACTTATATATAGTTGTGATTCTCAGGAGGACAAACCTAAAACCTGACAGTGTGTATAACTTTGAAGCAGTCTAACATATGTAACTCTCTGATAATGTGATTGATGTTCCATTTCAAATCAGTAACAACTGTCCTTCCTCAGGCATCGGAGGAGGGTCATGTCAAGAACACCAGCAGGCACGCCGAGTCTGCTGCAGGAGCTCAGGCAGTACACTAAGTACAAGTTCATCAGGGCAACTTAAAAGACAGCGACCCCCCCCATCTAACTGCACGTTTTCACATCCATGTGGTTCCTTTCAGTGAGTTGATGCAAGGAATTATGTGTCTGTTTATCATTCTTTCTTTCTTTTCAGTGGAGCTAGGCTACCATGCTTTACTGAAACAATTCATCTTTCTATAAATCGATAAAAACAATGATACGGTTTCTGTCAATACTTACGGCAATGAAGATTCCACTAGGTCCGTTGAAGTTATCAATCCAACCCTGAGAGAGCAGTCAGAGCAGAGGAGCTTTACATTAGAACTGAAACCATCAGCTGTTTAATCAACAGGAATTCATCTAGACATTTTTAGTTTTTTTAGTTACCAAATTACTTACTAATACTAGGGATGTAACGATATACCGAATATCGCGGTAAATAAACGTCCCAATACCGTCGTGAGACTGACTAAATCTACCGCGATTTTTTTTTTTTATTAATTCTTTTTTAAACACTTTTTTTTGTTTTAAACCTTTATTTAACCAGGTGGTCCCATTGAGATCATCGATCTCTTTGAGAGACCTGTCCAACATGGCAGCAAGTAGGTTACAACATGAACATAAAACAACAGAACACAAAAGGACATGGTATTAACAGGGCTACATTTACACACCTAGAGACATTGACAAGTACCAACAGTATATTTATATCTCGCCCTGTCAATAAGCCTCACCTTCTTGGCAAAAACTGTATTGTTTTTGAAGTGGTGGAGAGACAATGCACAGTTTGACCCACTGCTGTCACCCATGGCCAAAGCATATCTCTCCGTCCCACTGAGGTGGCGTTAGACTTTTTCGCTGTCCGTCATTTTGACAGACAGGATCGTAAAATATCCGTCATAATCCGTTATTACCCGTCGGGTCTGAACAGTTCACGAGAGAGCACGCTCGTGAACTGTCAACGGGGGGGGGGCGGTGTTATGCCGAGTGTGCATGCACCTCTGTACGGCAAAGTACGGTACGGTTTGGAAACTATATCATTTCCTTTTGGAGGGCATGCATAACACGGCATAACACCAGAGCCTCGCTGCGGGGAAACGTTGGCGCTGTTCCGAGTTTGTTCTAATCTGTCAAAATGACTGCTTTCAGATTTTTCCGTCATTGTTAAATAAAATATTCGGTTAACGCGACCACTGCTTTCCCAGCAACATCAGTACCAAGAGTTTTTTCCAGAGCAGGGGATATTGTAAATGCCCAAACATCCCAGCTTCTACCTGGAAATGTGGACATTCTCATATTCCTAAAAACCTGTCTGATGATGCTGAGTGAGTGACTAGTGAGTTTGAGTTGAGTTACTTGAAAAACTAAAGTGAAACTTGATTTATTTTATTGCAAGGTCTGATTATTAAATGTCCTTGTTTATTTGTGAGATGCAGTGGCACAAAGAAAATGCCTACTTTGTTTGGTAGTACTATAGGTACAAAGACACTGGTTTTCTTGTTCCAGTCTTGTATTGTCACTTTGTTTTTGACACTTTAAAATACTGCTATCCTACTAAAATGCTGTACAAATCAGATGTATTATGTAATAAAGAAATATCTTCCGAGTAAAACAATTTTTTATTGAAAAAATAAACTTTTTTTCCCCTTTATTATTCAATATCACGATAAATACCCAACCCAGTCTCACGGCATTTCGTGTTCACCAACACGATTTTTAATCTTTTGATTCGTGTTCACCAACACGATTTCCCCCTTTTTTTCGTGTTGCACAGCACGATTTTAAAAGCAATGTATTTCTACTGGTAATGACGCTCATGGAAGCACGGCATTCGTTTGTGTCGGCTGCCCTTAAAGGCAATGTCCATTCTCATTGGATAACGGAGAATTGTACACCCGGAAGTAAGTATTCCTCTTACTGTCGATTGATTTTACAGTGATATCTGCACTACTCATCGACTAAAAAACACCAGATTATCCTTGTTAATTACACAACATTGATTGGTTTAAATTGTGTGCAATGCTTTTGTATTTTTCCCCTTCGATTCGGAGAAACAAATATGTTTTCGGAGTAAAGGATAGAAGAAGACACTACACTACCCAGAATCCCCAGCTATCGTTTGGACTACACCATGTGCTCTGTTTGACAAACCCCGTGATAGTCCTCAAGCTCTGTGATTGGAGAGTGTGCTCCGAGGGTTACGCCGAGCCTCGAACAGCACTTGAAATGGGATGGAACCACAGCAGACTGTCCAAAACTGGATTTGAACGGGTCCACCGCGTCCCCCCCTCCCCCACCCCATCCCCAGAACTACACATGCTGGCTATTGTGTTTCGCAACATGTTCTTTATCTATGGCACGTCTCTACTGGGAGTTGTAGTTGTAAAAGACGTTTTCGTATTTCCCATAATAAGAAGTTGCCAGTATTAAACTGTGTACATCCCTGGAGGTTTAGGGGATAGGAAACACTCAAATTTAAAACATATAATTAATAAATGGGTGAAAATTGCTTGTGCCCATAATGGGCAGCATTAATATATATACACACATGCCAGCTAAGGTCAGAAGAGCTTTATTTAACAGCTGGTCTTATGTTTGTGACCCCTGTTGTTAATTGATAACATTACATTACATTACATTAATTGATAAGCCTGAAACATGCACTTGTCAAGGTTCAGAGGCAAATTTTGCAAATATGGCAGTAGCGATCGATCAGCTTAAAATAAGATATACTTTATTGATCCCAAGTTGGAACATTTGCGTTACATCAGCATGTGTAACAGTTGTAAATATGCAGTGGTGTTTATTTGTAAATCATTTAGTATAATCACACAAATTCTGTGTTTTATATTTAACAATTCTGTGTTCTTTATTTATTGATTGTTCAATACCTGACAAGGCCGGAGATGAAATATCTACATACATCTTATAAGAGTATAATACATTATGTATAATATCAGTTAAAACAAGTGCTTCAACATAGTTAACATTGCTGGAGGTATGCACAAATATTGATAGATGTCTTGTAATGCACTATTGAGGAACCTGCGACCCAAGTTTTTCATTCAATGCAGAACTACACCATAGTTGTGTAGGCCTATATGATATGTCAATAAACCTTAGAAAATCTTGAAAGGGATGTGCAAAATAGTCATTATATACAGTCTTTAATTAACTATTAGTAGAGAATAACGAGTAATGAATATACTTTATAGGGATCCTATTAATATCTAATAATAAAACTAATGAAATTCAATAACATGCTTTAACCACTAGGTGTCCCTTTATATCAGCTGTGCACCTTTATGGTGTAAATACAGCCTATCTACCAATTGGATCAAATATAAAAGTCAGCCGAATTAGTGTTGATACTGCAAGGAGACGTATTGTGCAAAAAGAAATGTAAGATGTTGTTTAATGGCTGATATATTTATGATCCACGTCACGTTTTCAGTTCCTCATGTTTGTCTAGAAGTCTGCTCATCAGGGCTCTATAAATACAGAACTACGGCAGATATGTAATATTTAATGCAGCTGAACCGTGTATTACAATGCCGTTATGTGATGACTTCCAAAGAGAAAAGCAAGCACACTCGGAATAAAGTATTTTTTTTTTTTTTTTTTTTATGTTTTCGGTCTGTTTCCGGTATTTGTTAATGACGATGTGCTGTGAGATGTGAGACTGGAATTGCACAGGGGAAAATAACGTATCTTTAGATGCGGATTTTGTTAAACTAATACGTTTGCGCTGTGGACCAACACTATACATTGACGGGGAAGGGGGTAGCAATAAAGATAACACCATTAAACAGTTACACAACATAACAGAAATAATATCGATAGCAGCGTCCCTAGCAACCACCTTGGTAACAATGAAAACTTCCTGAAGTAATCTTCATAATAACTAGCAAACTAAAACATCATGTACATCCACTGCACACATAATCTGAAATAACAACTCATATTTCTCGCATCAAATTACATCAAAACGCATTTTAATGGCCAAACTAACTTTAAAATAGGCATTTTGGGGCGGTTTTGGCGCAGTGGTTAGAGCGTTGGTCATCAGATCAAGGGGCGTTGGTTCGAATCCCGCCTCGGCTGCCACTGCGTCAGGCTGTTGTGTCCTTGGGCAAGACACTTTACCCGCATTTAATCCTGTGGGTAATGTCCGCAGTAATGACTCTTACATGTGTAATATGTGTAATGTGTACTTGTAAAGCGCTTTGAGCACCTGTAAAAGCGCTCTAATAAAAAATGCATTATTATTATTATTATTATTTTCCACCGAGAATAAAACGAAGTTCGGCCATGTTTTTTTTTTCTGCAGGGAGAAATTTGAAGATCAAGTGACATAGACGCCAGCCATTGGAATGAATGGCGTAACCCTCGGAGCACACTTTCCAATCACAGAGCTTGAGGACTATCACGGGGTTTGTCAAACAGAGCACATGGTGTAGTCCTAAACGATCGCTGGGGATTCTGGGTAGTGTAGTGTCTTCTGCCATCCTTTACTCCGAAAAAATATTTGTTTCTCCGAATTGAAGGGGAAAAATATAAAAGCATTGCACACAATTTAAACCAATCAATGTTGTGTAATTAACAAGGATAATCTGGTGTTTTTTAGTCGATGAGTAGTGCAGATATCACTGTAAAATCAATCGACAGTAAGGGGAATACTTACTTCCGGGTGTACAATTCTCCGTTATCCAATGGGAATGGACACTCACATTGCCTTTAAGGGCAGCCGACACAAACGAATGTCGTGCTTCCATGAGCGTCATTACCAGTAGAAATACATTGCTTTTAAAATCGTGCTGTGCAACACGAAAAAAAGGGGGAAATCGTGTTGGTGAACACGAAATGCCATGAGACTGGGTTGAAATACCGTACCGTGGACTTGTTATCGCGATATTATCGTACCGTGAGTTTTTGGTATCGTTACATCCCTAACTAATACTACTAAACAAAATTGCAATTTGACATATTTTGCTGCATTTGCTGGCTAAACTGTCTTATATGCAAGGAATTGCTTGATTTATTTACGGTATGTTTTCTCAAACTCTCCTAAACCAGAAATGCAACAGGCCCTCCACAGTGATTAATCAGGAGCTAAAGGTGTACAGAGCTTCTTGTCTGCACATGCCTCACTCCTTTCTGTGTTTGCAGCATTAAAGAGGGAGTGCTTTAAGAGAAGAGAAAATATTATGTTGTGTGTTCAATACACACAATAAAACAGGGCCACTTTTGTGCTACCTCTGTTAAAGTAATTGTATTTTCTTCACCATTGTGAAGTGGATAAATCATTGTTTCAAACTACCTATAACGCATGTGACGCTGAGGCCTGTCAACATGACCTTGTGCTAAGCTAATATTACATTACATTAAGCTGAGGCTTTTATCCAAAGCGACTTACAATAAGTGCATTCGACCAACAAGATACAAACTTGAAGAAAACAGAATCATATAAGTACATCAGGTTTCATAGAGCTAAAACATTTCAAGTGCTACTCAACTGGCTTTAGATAAGCCAGTCCTTTATTAGTATATAAGTGCTTAGTTAGTAATTCTATCGCTCGAAGTGGAGTCGAAAAAATACAAAACATTAACACCTTTAAATGAACACAATCCTACTGCAATATTCAGGAGATTTTGAAAACACAGAAAATGGCCAGAGCCCTAAAGTTGGTATAAGTATTATGGTTTTCCCTTCCTTAGTACATTTGAATATCAGAACCTAAAGTTAATCTGTGGTGTAGTGGAACATTTCATTCAACAGTAACTCTCTCCCTGACTCCAGGTGAATCACATCCTGACACAGCAACACAACACCAGCAGGCTGGGTGACTCACAGGGAAGGGCTCCTTCCAACTGGCCCCCACGATGGAGGGTCTGACGATGGCCACGTTCAGGTCTCCGGCCTCCTGCTGCACCATGTATTCAGCCAAGGCTTTGGTGAAGGTGTAGGTGTTGGGACGCTCCCCGATGAGTTTGGGAGTCAGAGCAGACACCAGCTCATCATCCATCCAGCTGGACAAAGTGAACAATAAATAAAGTTATTGATTAAACCAAATACAGTTTTAATATGGAGCAATACAAATGTGTCTTTAATCGCCGGAAATAAATGAACAAATAATATGGTGATTGTACTGCCAAGCTTAAAGGTGGGGTATGTAATTTTGGAGAAAGCAGCTTGAGTGCGCTAGAATTTGAAAATACACAACCGTAAAAAATCTGCCTCTTCCTTCAGACTTCCTTACAGAGCCCCTCCTTCAACACACACGAACGCGCACATGACCAATGAGGGCACGAGATACGTTTGTGCACAGATGGAAGGCTGACAGGCAGGTAGGCCATCCAGTTATTTTAGCCGGGCCGGCTAACATGATTGGTCGTGCTTTTTACAGCGCTACGGCTTCCACAGATGACATTTTTTTATGGATTTATTGTCAAAGCACTTCAGATATTCATTGCTATCGGGATGTTAAGAGCATTCCATGGAATATAACAAAAAGTGTTTCTGAATTAAATTACACACCCCACCTTTAAGGCACTACGAGGAAGAGATAACAATTTATCTGGATTTCAGGCGCAATCTATACAAAACTCAAAACCTCAAATGTCTAACTCAGTAGAAGCCATTATCGTTGAACCATGAACACTAGTACAAAATGTGGTCCAAAAATGTCAGTGATAATTCAGGGGATTATCAAGGCCATTGCCAACTTGCATGCAATGACTAAATAATAATGATCACGCCACCAAATGCAGATTAAAACTAAAGTAACGAATCTGTTTTGAAAATGTAAGAAGTAAAAGTAAAAAGTCGTCAGAAAAATAAGTAGTGGAGTAAAGTACTGATACCAGAAAAATGTACTTAAAGGTGGGGTAGGTAAGTTTGAGAAACCGGCTCGAGATACACTTTTTGTTATATTCCATGGAATGCTCTTAACATCCCGATAGAAATGCATATCTGAAGTGCTTTGACAACAAATCCATTAAAAAATGTCATCTGTGGAAGCTGTGGCGCTGTAAAAAGCACGACCAATCATTTGAGCCGGCTAAAGTAACTGGATGGCCTACCTGCCTGTCAGCCTTCCATCTGTGCACAAACTTATCTCGTGCCCTCATTGGTCATGTGCGCGTTCGTGTGTGTTGGAGGAGGGGCTCTGTGAGGAAGTGGCAGATTTTCTCCGGTCGTGTATTTTCAAATTCTAGCGATCTCGAGCCGGTTTCTCAAACTTACATACCCCACCTTTAATCTAGAGCAAAGTGGCGGACAGATGCCGCTGAAAGATGTAGAGTCCATAAAGGTTAACGTTTTCTTCTTAAAGTTCTCACACACACACACACACACACACACACACACCACACACACACACACACACACACACACACACACACACACACACACACACACACACACACACACACACACACACACACACACACACACACACACACACACACACACACACACACACACACACACACACACACACACACACACACACACACACACAGTTGTGTGTTTTGGCCACACTTGGTATTTGTCTTACTTCAAAAACTCTTTTGTCTGTATAAGTGACGTTGTACTTGTCCTCACCTCTCCTGTAATCACTCAACCACTGATCCTTGGATCACAATGTCTAAAAGAGACATGTTATTGAACAGGTAACAGAGCAAACAGTGTGTGTTTACATTCAGTGTGTGCCAGTTTGCTAAGATGTCTCTTTAACTTCATCAACACGAGACGAAAGGTCTTTAATAAATCGTTTAATGGCATATCAGATATTTAACCACGGAGTTGGCAAATGTTTAATGAGCTGAATTAATGTTTAAAATGGATTACTAATTAAAACATTAAACTGCATGAATTTGGATGTGAAAACCTTTTCCACTCCACGCAAAGAAAGGCATCACATTCCAGTCTATGAGTAAGAGGTCTTACTTAAAACCACTCTGCATCAGACGGGAATACATCTCACTGCTAAAGGTCCATTTTGTTTAATTCATTCCACAGTAAAACTCAGTATGTTTGCACATATATATCCAGGCTACCTTTCTATACATACATCGCTCAGAAACCTCGTACTAATCTGCACTGCCTCTGTAGGCTTCTAATGCTTTACTAATGACTGACAGCCTGAACAACATTAGTGCTACTAAAGCAGCCTTTACTCTCCGGCCCTGCTAAGCTGGCATGATCAGTGTATCAGCGACACTAATCTTTATGGTACATTCTTACTGGCTTTTTATGCATCCAAAGAGGAAATGTAGAGTCCCTTTGAAAAACCATAAACCCAATCTACTGTGAACTGATGACACAATAGAGCACGAACACATCTGTGTGGAGAAACAAGCATCACCACAGCTGATCAGACCAACTTACTCCAGAGAATCGATGAGTCTGCGGTAGTCTACGGGGGGGGTGTACACGACCTCCTCAATGAGCTCTCGGTCACAGTTGGCGTAGGCGGTGGAGACATGAAGGAAGACCTCCAGATGCTTCATCCTGTGGGCCAGGGCCAGCATCTTCTGAGTGGCCAGCACATTCAGCTGCATTGCATCTCTGAGGGGGGGGGGGGAGACGGTTACGTTTAATCTAACTGACCCAACAGTACGTCTGGGGGGTTAAAGACAAACATTTTGGAGTCTGTTCAATCTCATTTCTCTAGCTAGGATGTTGTTAGCCTAGCTTAGCATCAACAAGTGAAACATCTACCAGAAGCTCTCTAGTGTACTAGCTACCACATTATATCTAATTTGTCATACAACAATTAAAACAGCTATAATGTCAAAGTCACATTGTGGATCCATTTCATGAACAATAGTCAGAGAGTCCCAAAGTCTTGTCGCAGTGAGATTGCCAGCTTTGTTCATGCCTTTACAGAGATCAGACCAACACTGAGTGAATGAGCGCTGTAGCTGCAGACGCTGCACAAAGGGACTGTTGCTTGTTACGCAATAGTTCCAGCATTTACTCTAACCCCACGCTCTCTTAATGTGTGTACAGTTTAAACAAACGAGATACAACATGTAAACTGGTGAGCTTCAGATGTGTTGGTGGGCACATTTTTCCTCTTTGGAAAGAGCTGGAGCTGCTTCCCCATGCTTTAAGTCTCCAAGCTAAGCTAGGCTAATCACATCCTGACTCCATGCTTCAAATGGACCTTTATTAAGGGGATATTCAGGTTTTATTTCTAGTGTTGGTATAAAATGACACACATAGGCCTGAAATACACACACATGCACAAACCTACAATTGATATACAGATGAAGAGTTGGTAGAGCGAAGAGGCTGTCAGTCCACACTATTTTTGGTCCGATAGGGACTCGAACCAGGGACCCTTCGGTTCCCAAGCCAAGTCCCTACAGACTGAGCTTCAGCCGCACTAATGCACACACGAATGCACACCTCCTTCACCTTCACCAACATACTTATTTGCCCAAATGTTGAATTATTTCTTTAAATACCATTATCAGTACAATTATTTTTCGCCAGACTGCCTGTTACGTGCCGTAGTGTTTGTGTGGTCGTGTGTGTGTTTTCCTCTCTCTCCCTCTGATTGTCCCCAGGTGCAGCCTCTCCCCGGGTGCTCCTAATTGACAATCAGGGCTTCCATATAGGACCGGAGGAGGACGGCAGTGAGAGGCTTTTTCTCTCCTTCTCATCTGGCTGCATGTGTGCAGCATGTCTCTGTATGAGACCCAGCATAGTTGTGTGTTGTTTATTGCAAGTTTGTTTTGGTAATTTGGCTGGTGAGCCGCCTTACTTATTCACTAATTAAAACCTCACTTAAACTTCTTCAGCATTCAGTTTCCTCTCCTTTTTCTCTCGTCCGGCTATCTTGTGTGTCGCTACTTCCCTTGGTACCCCTAGATCTACAAGGGAACGTAACACTGACATAAGATACACAGATAGCATCAAATGTGACTAAAACTCAAACCCAAAAACTCAAACCCAAAAAACTCCTTCCAAAGTAATTTAGTTGCTTTCCAAACACAATCCGACATGTCTCAAAGGTTAACATTGTGAGTGTTTGGTTCACAGTAATAAAGAACATTTCTGTGTAATTCTAACTTAAGAGAGAACGATCTCTTGAAACCATGTTGTTTTCTCACTGCTAAGTCAAGCAAACACTCATCAGTTCTTCATTTGACTGCGAAAACACAACAGATAATGAACTATGAACAACTGTACCAAATGTATAAGTGGAGAAAGAAACACATTGATAAAGACCTGCTTAACCATCTGGGAGAAATAGCCATATCCAAAGATATGTATTGAAAGATAGGTACAGGAAAGTGAGCAACATGAACAGGGCTCACTTGAGCGGCTCGTTGAAGCGGATGGTGGCGGCGCAGTGGAACACGATGTTGACGCGGTCGGCCAGGACACTCTGGTCCTCTTCGCTCAGGTCCAGCCCGGGCCGGATCAGGTCGCTGCTCACGGCTGTGATCTTCTCTGAGAAGCCTGGCTGCTCGTCCTGCAGTCTTTCAAACAACTGAATGGGGAAATGATGAAATCAAAAACACTGCTTATAACTGTACAGCTATAAATTGTAAAGTATAAATTTGCATTTAAATAATGTGGCATTTGTGGTATTCAGCAGTTATTTAGAGTGCAGTGCAACGTTTTCAAAGTTCAATTTGTCTGCCAACTATTTGTAGTCTCAGTGTTGAACAGCTGATGGCAGAATGCACTACTGTTCACTAAACTGATCTCAGATCTTTACGTATATTTCTCCTGTTCTCTAGAAACTGACAATGTTAGCAAACCTACAGCACACTGTAACCAATGTGAATAAACCAACATACATTTCCTCACATATTATTCAACATTCATTTAAATGTCCTCTGTTGTGCTTGATATTTTTCAGTAAGGCTAGAATGGAAAAAGGAAAACTTAGATTTTGGGGAAAGGTTTATGCAGGACACCCAAACTGTGAAACACGGGGCATTTCTCATCTTAAGCACATGCTTCTACACACAGGAACACTGATTGAATGGAAGTAACAGTGCAGCACAACACTGAGGGTCAGTGTGGTTGTAGATCAAATGCTGAAGATCATTTCCTTCCACCACAGGCAACCACACATCTGCTGAGGGGAGTGGTACGTTTCAAGTGGCGTCTGAACAATGTTGCAGATGCTACTTCAAGGCCCCCCCCCCTCCCCCTCTCACCACTCACCTTGCAGTTGATCATGTCAGCGATGCGGGCCTGGGGGCTCTGACCAGCTTTGGACCGGACCAACACAAACACACTTTTGACTTCAGGGCAGGACCGCAGCAGCTTCTCCAGCAGAACCTGAACCAAGAAGTGAGAACTCCATCAGGAACTCTTAGCTCCTCCTTCAGAATCACCTTTATTGCCAGGAATTTGCTTTAGTGTATGATGGTGCAAATATTTAAAACCTCTAAGCCAGATTTCAATTGCATTAACATTGTGTAAAATAACGTTTCCGCAATAACTTAGTACCCTCAGTGCCTCAGAAAAGGTCACACTGAATATTTAACCGGAATTTCTCTCATTCTTTTGTGACACTGAAATATTCCGGGACACACTGCCCAGCATACATTTTTTTCCTGAAGGACACCCTGACACAATGGCTGCTGTGTTTGCTGTGTTTGAGTTGGGCAGTAAAAGGACATTTGAATGATATGCAACATGTATCAGTTAGCAACAAGAAGATAACTGATGTTAACTGTACATGTCTTCACACAGCTTCCTCTCATCTCCCTCAGCAGGTCATGTTGTTGGCTTTGGTCCTTTCTGATTGGCTACTGTACCTTGCCCATGAAGCCTGTTGCTCCAGATATCAGCACCGTCTTCCCTGCAAAGTATTCTGGGATGTTCACCATGATGTCTGTTGGTCTGTTCAGTGAGCCCCTCACACCACAGCACCTGCAGACAGGACAGAAACAAAGAGAGGATACAAAGTGAGCAACGTGCAGCATGAGGAGGTGGATCTAAAATGAACTTCAGTGACATTACCAATGTAAGAGGATGTTCCCATAGGAGCTCAGAAGGGACTTAAGTGAGTGATCACTCTGTCAGTGATGTGAATATTGGTACGATTTGCATCTGTTTTTTTTAACCCACAACCAAAAATGTTTTGATAATGTTTGTATTTCTTTTTTAACATGATTTCATAAAAAGGTTTGAGAAAAAGTTGCAGTTTATACTGCCTATACTGTTCATAATGTAAATACTGTCAGATGTATATATATTTATATTATTCTAAACATCACTCTGCACGTTGTTATTTTTCACTTCTAGTTAGAACTGAATTTCGGTGTCCTACTCTGTGCAAAGACAATCAAGTTGAATCTAATCTGACCGTTTGCTTTAAAAAAAAGGGAAACATTTATTTTCTGTTGATGAACTAACCATTATTCTAAATATCTGTAGTCCCTGAGTCAGGCATGCATTTCAGCAGATCACGTGATGTGTTACTGTTTGCACTAGCAGCTCTGTATCGGCCTTATCAGTTCAAGGATACGGGTTTATAAGTACGACACTTTGAGCTGATAACAGGCCATACATGAGATAACTCATCAGATCATTCCCTGAAGGACTTTCTTTGATCGTATGATCATTTTCAAAATGACAACATTACTAAGACATATTTGCGACGGTTTGAAATACAACACACATGTCTAGATTATGTGAGCATGTGCAGATGTCTTCTTCACTTTGCGTTGGAAATAATGATCAGGAAACTCTTGCCCCATTTCTCTGCACGACAGGAATATGGAATGTGGTCAGATAGGGTCGAATTACAGTTGACATGATTTAAAGAGACCTCTGTGCAATCCAACTAATGTCGTCATTCTGATACCAACCGGTTCATATTTAGCCATCTGGGATTATGTAGGTTATGTGAATAAAACAATGATGGGCTGAATGAAAAGCTAAAACAGGTTTGGCATTTCTTTTGAAACCATGAGGATAAAAGAGCAGCATGCTGCCTGCAGACTGTACAGCATACTGACTGCAGACTGTACAGCATACTGACTGCAGACTGTACAGCATACTGACTGCAGACTGTGCAGCATACTGACTGCAGACTGTTCAGCATACTGCCTGCAGACTGTACAGCATACTGACTGCAGACTGTTCAGCATACTGACTGCAGACTGTACAGCATACTGACTGCAGACTGTACAGCATACTGACTGCAGACTGTACAGCATACTGACTGCAGACTGTACAGCATACTGACTGCAGACTGTACAGCATACTGACTGCAGACTGTGCAGCATACTGACTGCAGACTGACCTGACTGCAGACTGTGCAGCATACTGACTGCAGACTGTGCAGCATACTGACTGCAGACTGTACAGCATACTGACTGCTATGAAGGGCCGTGTAGGCCAAAATTCAAACTCACCTCGCACACACACTACTGAAAACATCTCGCCTTGCACACACACTACTGAAATACTCTCACATTCACTACTGAACACCTCACACACACACTACTGAAAACATCTGGCCTTGCACACATACTACTGAAATCCTCACACACACACACACTACTGAACAACTCACACACACGCTACTGAAAATTAACGTCATACACACACTATTGAAATCCTCTCACATTCATTACTGAACACCTCACACACACACTACTGAAAATTAACCTCACACACACACTCCTGAAAAACATTTTACTGAAAGGTTCTCAGTAGGGAATGTGCATGTGTTTCACCTATGTGTGTGTGAGGGGATTCTTGCTGTAACGGAAGTCATTCTAATGTAACGGAAGTCATTCTAATGTAACGGAAGTCATCTGCTAGTGGTCTCTTTGCTAGCCCCGTTAGCTTCATTAGCTCCAGGGTGCTACTCGGACGTGCTTGTTGTGTTGATGCCTGGTGGAGTATTCTTCATTGAAATATCGCACTTATCTTATGGCTCTGCGGTTCAAACAGACCGTCTATGAATGCAGTTTATTCGGTAAGTGAAATTCAAGCACTTTATTTCTTACTTGTCTTTTTATTCAGCTAACAAGCGAGACGAAGCTACATCTGTGCTAACGATGCTATCCGTAGCATACAAGTTAAAACATTAAGAAGAATTATACTGTAAAACATAAGGCTTCTCGGTGAGGTTGGTAAAATAAGGTCATGCTTGTACATTAGTTAGTTTGCTAGTTAGGTAACTGTATGCATTGTTATTGTTCATTTAAAATAGCTATGCTCGACGATGCAGACAGCTAGCGTCACATTAGTGTTGAAGAGCAGAGTATGAGATTAACCTCACTATAAAATCTGTGTATCTGAAAAATATGAATCTCACATTTCCAGTTGGTTCCAGAAATAACGTTGACGTAGATATTGCAATATGGTTTGTTGAGCTGGAGTTGATTATTGAAGCTTACTGGTTAACGTTCATCATATTAAACGAACGAACCCAAACGTTGTTGTTTTTATTAATATTATTACCAATACTTACTTAGCATTTTATTATCATAACACTGGAGAAACCGACTTATTGTGGCAGCAGAACGTGAACATGTAACTTAATGCCTGCATTTGAGGACGAAAAATAGCTCAGTCAATGCTTTAGGGACAAGGAAATGATTTGTTTAAATATTAGATATGACGTTATGTGTGCTTCTGTGACAATGAAGCTTATTCATTGCATTACATTTGTTGAAGATGTTTGTCTTTTACCCTTACGTGTGTGTGGGCTTTGATATCCAGCACTTTTTTTTAAGGATAACAAAAAGATTATCACATGACATTTGCATGTAAAAACAAGTCTGTGACCAACACATTGTTACTTTACATATACATCTGTTTGTTTAAAGTTTCCAGGTGATGCAGACAGACCAGAGGATGCTGACCACGAGAGACAGACCTATTCCTAACATCAGTGAACTTCAGCATGGACTCAAAGGTACAAAGACCCCTTTCATACTGTACAAAGAATCGAGAAACGTTCTGGTTTAAATAGATAAAGTAACAACTATAATCAGCTTTCACATTTCAATGTATTTAAGGCAATTATTATTTTACATTGTGAGAATTGCTACCATTTGTCTCTACATATTGTCTGTAAAAGACGTGGTAAAAGTGGTTCTTGCAGTGAGACAACCGAGCAGTTGAATATTATTTAATAAGATATTTTAATGTTGATTAACTGCAGACTGTTCATTCATAATCTGATTATCTTTGTAGTACAAAGTGATGAATTAAAAAAACACATTAAAATTAAAAAAATACATTATTTCTACAGCCGCTAAATAAACAAACCTTTCATAAATAACACACTTGCTCTGCAATAATGTCATATGTTTGTCATTTCTGTTAGGAAATGACATACCTGAAGGACACAACTGCCTCACCGTTTTCTCAGAGGGGCAAGAAGAAAATGAAAAGCTGATTTCAGATTAAAGACCAATACAGGACATTCACTAAGAAACTACACTTTTATTGTGAACACAAAGTCAAACAGGACCATCATTTGTTTGTGACAGCTGAGCCCAGTATGTGCTCACAGATGCAGTTAGGTGGTTTCTTCATCAGGCCTGGGCCTCCTCCCAGAGAAAGACCTCTCCACCTCAGTCCTCTCCAGCCAAACCCACAGACAGGACATCCGTCATGCTGAGGTTTCTCTCAAAGTCTCTGCACGCTGTCTCAATTGATCCACACTGTGAATATGAGGGGGAAATGTGTGTCATAAATGCTTTAGACAATAAGAAATATGAAGTTAACTGTAAGGAATGGCTCATTCTTTTTTAAATAGACAAAACTATTACTGTATTTCAATATCTCATGTCTGAAAGTTTAATTTAAAAGAAGAAGAGGCCCCAAAAATAAAGATTGGTATATCAATAAATGTAGTTGATTTTGTCTTTTTAATTGTTTAAAGTAGATAGAACTGGTACTTAAGAGTTTGAATACAGTCTGGTTGCGGAGGAGGCACACAGGTAAGAGCATATAGCTACCATCACATGTAACCAAGCTTGACTTGAATTTATTAAAATTAAGTAACAGCAACAAATCAATAACAAATCATGCAAAAATGTGAATCTTTGCTGGGTCCACTGTTGAATTTACCACATATTGTATGTTTTAGAAACCTTAAGGCATTTATAGATTTGTATGCAAGTAACATCCCAAAACTCAATACCTTAGATTATTATTGAAAGTTTTGCTGACTCACTTTGGGGTCCTTTTTATTTTAGAATCGTTTTTCATGAGACAGTCAATTTAAATATTTGTACTATGCCATATTCACATTCATTTGTAACACACACGTAAGGGTAAAAGACAAACAACTTCAACAAATGTAATGCAATGAATAAGCTTCATTGTCACAGAAGCACACATAACGTCATATCTAATATTTAAACAAATCATTTCCTTGTCCCTAAAGCATTGACTGAGCTATTTTTCGTCCTCAAATGCAGGCATTAAGTTACATGTTCACGTTCTGCTGCCACAATAAATCGGTTTCTCCAGTGTTATGATAATAAAATGCTAAGTAAGTATTGGTAATAATATTATTTAAAAACAACAACGTTTGGGTTCGTTCGTTTAATATGATGAACGTTAACCAGTAAGCTTCAACAATCAACTCCAGCTCAACAAACCATATTGCAATATCTACGTCAACGTTATTTCTGGAACCAACTGGAAATGTGAGATTCATATTTTTCAGATACACAGATCTTATAGTGAGGTTAATCTCATACTCTGCTCTTCAACACTAATGTGACGCTAGCTGTCTGCATCGTCGAGCATAGCTATTTTAAATTAACAATAACAATGCATACAGTTACCTAACTAGCAAACTAACTAAAGCATGACCTTATTTTACCAACCTCACCGAGAAGCCTTATGTTTTACAGTATAATTCTTCTTAATGTTTTAACTTGTAGCCTATGCTATGGATAGCATCGTTAGCACAGATGTAGCTTCGTCTCGCTTGTTAGCTGAATAAAAAGACAAGTAAGAAATAAAGTGCTTGAATTTCACTTACCGAATAAACTGCATTCATAGACGGTCTGTTTGAACCGCAGAGCCATAAGATAAGTGCGATATTTCAATGAAGAATACTCCACCAGGCATCAACACAAAAAACACGTCCGAGTAGCAGCCTGGAGCTAATGAAGCTAACGGGGCTAGCAAAGAGACCACCAGCAGATGACTTCCGTTACATTAGAATGACTTCCGTTACAGCAAGAATGACTTCCGTTACAGCAAGAATCCCCTCACACACACATAGGTGAAACACATGCACATTCCCTACTGAGAACCTTTCAGTAAAATGTTTTTCAGGAGTGTGTGTGTGAGGTTAATTTTCAGTATTGTGTATGTGAGGTGTTCAGTAGTGAATGTGAGAGGATTTCAGTAGTGTGTACGTGTGAGGCTTAATTTTCAGTAGTGTGTGTGTGAGGTGTTCAGTAGTGAATGTGAGAGGATTTCAGTAGTGTGTGTGCAAGGCCAGATGTTTTGAGTAGTGTGTGCGTGAGGTGTTCAGTAGTGTGTGTGCAAGGCCAGATGTTTTCAGTAGTGTGTGTGTGAGGTGTTCAGTAGTGAATGTGAGAGGATTTGAGTAGTGTGTGTGCAAGGCCAGATGTTTTCAGTAGTGTGTGTGTGAGGTGTTCAGTAGTGAATGTGAGAGGATTTCAGTAGTGTGTGTGCAAGGCCAGATGTTTTCAGTAGTGTGTGTGTGAGGTGAGTTTGAATTTTGGCCTACACGGCCCCTCATAGACTGCAGACTGTACAGCATACTGACTGCAGACTGTACAGCATACTGACTGCATACTGACTGCAGACTGTTCAGCATACTGACTGCAGACTGTACAGCATACTGACTGCAGACTGTACAGCATACTGACTGCATACTGACTGCAGACTGTTCAGCATACTGACTGCAGACTGTACAGCATACTGACTGCAGACTGTACAGCATACTGACTGCAGACTGTACAGCATACTGACTGCAGACTGTACAGCATACTGACTGCAGACTGTGCAGCATACTGACTGCAGACTGTTCAGCATACTGACTGCAGACTGTGCAGCATACTGACTGCAGACTGTACAGCATACTGACTGCAGACTGTACAGCATACTGACTGCAGACTGTACAGCATACTGACTGCAGACTGTACAGCATACTGACTGCAGACTGTACAGCATACTGACTGCAGACTGTACAGCATACTGACTGCAGACTGTACAGCATACTGACTGCAGACTGTGCAGCATACTGACTGCAGACTGTACAGCATACTGACTGCAGACTGTGCAGCATACTGACTGCAGACTGTACAGCATACTGACTGCAGACTGTTCAGCATACTGACTGCAGACTGTACAGCATACTGACTGCAGACTGTACAGCATACTGACTGCAGACTGTACAGCATACTGACTGCAGACTGTGCAGCATACTGACTGCAGACTGTACAGCATACTGACTGCAGACTGTACAGCATACTGACTGCAGACTGTTCAGCATACTGACTGCAGACTGTACAGCATACTGACTGCAGACTGTTCAGCATACTGACTGCAGACTGTACAGCATACTGACTGCAGACTGTGCAGCATACTGACTGCAGACTGTACAGCATACTGACTGCAGACTGTACAGCATACTGACTGCAGACTGTACAGCATACTGACTGCAGACTGTGCAGCATACTGACTGCAGACTGTACAGCATACTGACTGCAGACTGTTCAGCATACTGACTGCAGACTGTACAGCATACTGACTGCATACTGACTGCAGACTGTTCAGCATACTGACTGCAGACTGTTCAGCATACTGACTGCAGACTGTACAGCATACTGACTGCAGACTGACTGCAGACTGTTCAGCATACTGACTGCAGACTGTTCAGCATACTGACTGCAGACTGTACAGCATACTGACTGCAGACTGTACAGCATACTGACTGCAGACTGTTCAGCATACTGACTGCAGACTGTACAGCATACTGACTGCATACTGTACAGCATACTGACTGCAGACTGTTCAGCATACTGACTGCAGACTGTTCAGCATACTGACTGCAGACTGTACAGCATACTGACTGCAGACTGTACAGCATACTGACTGCAGACTGTACAGCATACTGACTGCAGACTGTACAGCATACTGACTGCAGACTGTACAGCATACTGACTGCAGACTGTTCAGCATACTGACTGCAGACTGTACAGCATACTGACTGCAGACTGTTCAGCATACTGACTGCAGACTGTACAGCATACTGACTGCAGAATGTGCAGCATACTGACTGCAGACTGTACAGCATACTGACTGCAGACTGTGCAGCATACTGACTGCAGACTGTACAGCATACTGACTGCAGACTGTACAGCATACTGACTGCAGACTGTACAGCATACTGACTGCAGACTGTACAGCATACTGACTGCAGACTGTACAGCATACTGACTGCAGACTGTTCAGCATACTGACTGCAGACTGTACAGCATACTGACTGCAGACTGTACAGCATACTGACTGCAGACTGTACAGCATACTGACTGCAGACTGTACAGCATACTGACTGCAGACTGTACAGCATACTGACTGCATACTGACTGCAGACTGTTCAGCATACTGACTGCAGACTGTGCAGCATACTGACTGCAGACTGTGCAGCATACTGACTGCAGACTGTGCAGCATACTGACTGCAGACTGTGCAGCATACTGACTGCAGACTGTGCAGCATACTGACTGCAGACTGTGCAGCATACTGACTGCAGACTGTGCAGCATACTGACTGCATACTGACTGCAGACTGTACAGCATACTGACTGCAGACTGTGCAGCATACTGACTGCAGACTGTGCAGCATACTGACTGCATACTGACTGCAGACTGTGCAGCATACTGACTGCAGACTGTGCAGCATACTGACTGCAGACTGTACAGCATACTGACTGCAGACTGTGCAGCATACTGACTGCAGACTGTGCAGCATACTGACTGCAGACTGTACAGCATACTGACTGCAGACTGTGCAGCATACTGACTGCAGACTGTGCAGCATACTGACTGCAGACTGTGCAGCATACTGACTGCAGACTGTGCAGCATACTGACTGCATACTGACTGCAGACTGTTCAGCATACTGACTGCATACTGACTGCAGACTGTTCAGCATACTGACTGCATACTGACTGCAGACTGTGCAGCATACTGACTGCAGACTGTTCAGCATACTGACTGCAGACTGTACAGCATACTGACTGCAGAATGTGCAGCATACTGACTGCAGACTGTTCAGCATACTGACTGCAGACTGTACAGCACTACCTAAAGTTAAATGAATAATCTTCTGTTATTCTTTGCCCGAGCAGTGGCAGAAACAAAGCTCATGCACATCACAGTTAAACCTGTTATTCAGCTCTCACACCGACATACTGCATGTGTAAAGCTCCTCAGCACACACTCCAGGTTCAGTCAGTGGGTGTTTCTCAATGTCGAGTACGCTTGCTTGGTAGCACATGTCTTCCGAGTCACTTGCTTCAGAAGCGAGGCAAGAATACTTCCTGGCATTCGGAAAACGAAGAGTGGAACAGGCTAGCAGGTGTGCGTCATATGAGAGGCCCCGCCTTACATTTTCCGCCACAGATTTGGGGAAATTGGTACGTGCGCAAAGCATTGTGGGGATTGTAAGACCGCGGAGTCTACACATGTGCAGCCTCGAAATTTCTCGCTATGAAGTACGCCGGGCTCGGTAGAATTCCAAGTATGCTGGACATTGGAACAGTCCTTCTGCGGCACTCGATGACGTAGCATGCTTGAAATAGTGGCTCTGGACCAGCTTTACTCGAGATTGACCAAGCCAGTGGCTAAGGAGATATGTCTGAGAAAGGAACAATAATAATTCATAATTAAGCCCTGTGTTTTGTTATGAAGCTGGCATTCAGGAAGATGGATGATCTTGTTTACAGTAACAGATTGATCCATTTGATCAACAAAGTAACCTTTAGTTAACTAAACCAGATTCCTACTGACGGGTAGTTTGACTTCTTCCAGTGTGATGTTATTAAAGTAGCTTCCCCAACACTGTATGATAAACATGTCCTTTTCTGAATATAATAACTTTATATGTTTATGTTACATTTGAATTACAAACTGTACATGGTGGATAGGGGTGTAACGGTACACGTACCCGTACCGAAATTATTCGGTACGGGCCCTTCGGTTCGGTACACGTGTATACCGAAGTGTACCGAACGAATATAACGTTAAACGTAAAAAATTGAGAACGTGAACAACTTCTTGGAAGTAATCTCAGGTGCTGCGTCGCAGCATTCAGAGTAATTTGCTCACATTGTGTTCAACGCGTCATAGAGCGAGCAAGTCATTTCATTGGACGAGAGGCATACTATGTCAGAGGGATGCGTTCAAATGTAGTCAGTAATTTGAGGAACTATCGAAATGGCGAACGCAGATAAAGTTGAGCTCGAAAATCCTCCAGCATCATTGAAGTCTCCGGTTTAGGAACATTTTGGTTTCGCAGTTACGTACAAGGATGACGGACAAAGACAGGTGGAACGAACCAAAGCTGTTTGTCGGCATTGTTCAACTAACATTGGTTACGCGGCTGGCAATACATCAGACTTGCACACTCATTTGAAAAGGCATCACCCGAACGTGAATATCACCGGTACCAAAAGACTGAAGTGCAAACCCAACTCCCGCTAGCATTTAAGCCTCCACCACTCGCAAAAAGTTCAGACCAAGCCAAAGCTATTACAAACGCCAAATATCCTTATGTTGCCATGTTAGTAAAGCGCTACCTGGCTGTATCTGCTACCTCTGTCCCTAGAGAGAGGGTGTTCTCCACAGCAGGAGACATTGTTAGTGCCAGCAGATCTGCCCTTTCGGCTAGCAATGTGGACAAGTACATCTTTCTTTAAAAAAACATGAAAATACAATGACAAGCAAGTCATAATGTCAAACTGGCTGCTTAGGTGCTAGTACAGTACAGTTCAAATACAGATTATTTCAGTTAATTAAAAAGCTGCACCTTAATGTTTATTTTATTATATTTTGTATTTATTTGAGTGAATATTCATAGTTTAATAATAATTAAAAACCCAAAACTAATAGTTTATGTTTTGTGAGTACTAGTACAGTAAAGTTCAAATACAGATTATTTCAGTTCATCGAAATGCTGCACCTTAATGTTCATTTTATTATATTTTGTATTTATTTGAGTGAATACATTAGTCACAGTTTAATAATAATTAAAAAAAAATATGTTATGTTGTGGTGATTTTTTCTGCTGTACCGAAAACGTACCGAACCGAACCGTGACCTAAAAACCGAGGTACGTACCGAACCGAAATGTTTGTGAACCGTTACACCCCTAATGGTGGAACAGTTGAATGACAACCAGGCTACATGACGCAACATTTTCACATGATTACATTCAAAACCGTACCCTGTGCTCCATGGGGGCTCCTGGTACATTTCTCCATATGTTCTGGGAATGCCCGCCTGTTGCTCGCTTTTGAAACGGGGTCTCCTATAAATTGTCCGACATATTTTCTTTGACTGTACCTGTATCTGTGTGCGTTTTCTTTTAAATGACTTATCTCAGCTGCCGGCTACTGGGTACCAGAAAAGACCTCCCTATGCTGGCCTTACGGCTGCCAAGAAATTGGTTGCTATGAGGTGGAAACAACCCGACAAGCTCTCAGTGACCTGCTGGTTACTGACGTTTCTTGACGTAGTCTACATGGAACTGTCCACTGCACGCGTGATTGGAGTTAAGGAGTCCAATATCGGTTTATGGGTGTCGACAGCTAAAAAATTGAAGGAGCGGATCCAGCTATCTTCACTGATATAGTTGTTTGCAGTCATTGGTCGTGAGAGGTCCTGGGATTGGGGGTGGGAGGGTTTTTTTCCCCTTAGTTTTGTCCTCTTGTCAGATTGTTGTTATTGTTTCTTTTTTCTGTATTTTGTGTTATTTGTGTTGTGATTGTACATTGCATTTTACTAAATTTGTGTGAATAAAAACATTTGATAAAAAAAATAAAATGATTACATTCAAAACCGTTTCCAATCTGTATAAATAATAAAGAAGAACTTTAACCTTCCTTTATCAAAACTGCTTTTAATATTTAGCATGTTTTTACATAGGATACATCACATAAAGTGATATATTTCAATCAAGCTTAGCTAGCCGGCTGAGAGCACACCAATATTAAACAGTAGTGTAGAATGAGATTGATTAGCAAGAATCCATTGCAAAACCTAGATTAGAGTGGTGCAAGAATGAGTCCATAACCCAGAAATGAGTCAGCTTGAACATGTTTTTTGTTAGAAGCCTGACATAAGGTCTGTGTTTAAGTAGACTAAAGGCTGAAGAGATTTTAACATTTGGTCCTACGACATAAAATACACCAGAAAATTCCCCACTCAAATGTCTGAAGCCTTGATGTGTCAGAAACAGCAGGTGAATCATGGAACTTCACTACAATTGACTTCATTTCTGGTATTGTGACTTTCGCTGCACAGTGCACTGTGAGTGGACACCTGCTCAGACTGCTGCGGAGGAACAGTCTGCTGCATATTATCTGAGCCAAGGGGCCGCCCAGCTGTACACCATCACACCCCCACCCAGGCTGTACACCATCACACGCCCACCCAGGCTGTACACCATCACACCCCCACCCAGGCTGTACACCATCACTCCCCCACCCAGGCTGTACACCATCACACCCCCACCCAGGCTGTACACCATCACTCCCCCACCCAGGCTGTACACCATCACACGCCCACCCAGGCTGTACACCATCACACGCCCACCCAGGCTGTACACCATCACACCCCCACCCAGGCTGTACACCATCACACCCCCACCCAGGCTGTACACCATCACACGCCCACCCAGGCTGTACACCATCACACCCCCACCCAGGCTGTACACCATCACACGCCCCACCCAGGCTGTACACCATCACACCCCCACCCAGGCTGTACACCATCACACGCCCACCCAGGCTGTACACCATCACACCCCCACCCAGGCTGTACACCATCACACGCCCACCCAGGCTGTACACCATCACACGCCCACCCAGGCTGTACACCATCACTCCCCCACCCAGGCTGTACACCATCACACGCCCACCCAGGCTGTACACCATCACACCCCCACCCAGGCTGTACACCATCACACCCCCACCCAGGCTGTACACCATCACACGCCCACCCAGGCTGTACACCATCACACCCCCACCCAGGCTGTACACCATCACACGCCCACCCAGGCTGTACACCATCACTCCCCCACCCAGGCTGTACACCATCACTCCCCCACCCAGGCTGTACACCATCACACGCCCACCCAGGCTGTACACCATCACTCCCCCACCCAGGCTGTACACCATCACACCCCCACCCAGGCTGTACACCATCACACCCCCACCCAGGCTGTACACCATCACTCCCCCACCCAGGCTGTACACCATCACACCCCCACCCAGGCTGTACACCATCACACCCCCACCCAGGCTGTACACCATCACACCCCCACCCAGGCTGTACACCATCACACCCCCCACCCAGGCTGTACACCATCACACCCCCACCCAGGCTGTACACCATCACTCCCCCACCCAGGCTGTACACCATCACTCCCCCACCCAGGCTGTACACCATCACTCCCCCACCCAGGCTGTACACCATCACACGCCTACCCAGGCTGTACACCATCACACCCCCACCCAGGCTGTACACCATCACTCCCCCACCCAGGCTGTACACCATCACTCCCCCACCCAGGCTGTACACCATCGCTATCTATCACCATCGCTACATCGCTGCATGACTGCAGGCAGCTTTGAATGCACTCACAAGGTGGGGGAAATAATAAGTCACAGATAAATCTAGCCCAATGAGGGAAGCTTTTGGACAATATGTCTGCAGACCCTTAATAGTCCTGTTGTAATGGTGAATTAAAGGCTTTTTGTGTGCAATTATCTGGTCATTTATCTAATTGTATACAATGCATTTCATGCTGTGATGAGCTGAACATATGCTGCACACCTGTGCTTTGTGATTGGAAGCAATTGGTATAGTAGTTTGTAGTGATGTGTCGGTCGCGAACGAACGATACAAGTAATTCAAGACAGAATGATATGATGATCTCCGTGCTACGGGTGCTCCGTGCATGCATGTAATATCCAAGGATTAGAGACTGTTGGATACTGCTGTTTTGAGCATTGCAATATATTTATTTTCACTATGTTATTTATGATTATCTTTAGGCTCAGCTGTTGCTGTCTTTTTTTCTTTAGTTAATACTGAAATAGAGCCCTGCTGTTTTGTTAAGGTTTTTTTCTTTAAATATAATTAAAATGTCGATACAGTAGCTGTCCTTTTTCTAAATGTCTATGCTTAAGTTTTTATAGGTGTTGCTATCTGCTTTATGTAGCGTGGTTCTGCAAGTCAGTGCATTCACTGGGTGGTCTCAGAGAGTTACACGGGTCTGTAAATGCAATGAAAACATTTGGCCACAGCAAATCGTTTATATTAAACATGTCATTTTTACTTTTGAATACTTCAGTACAAAGGATGTATTGAATAATTTAAGTGATATATGTGTACACATCATTAGTCAAAACAGGGCTACATTTGATTGAATTATAAAAGGTATAATATGTGGTAAACTGAAGAGCCGTTTGGGAGCCGAAAGAGCCGGCTCTTCTTGGTGAGCCGAGCCAAATGATCCGGCTCGTTTGGCGTAGGACCGGAAACCCAGAGTTTTCCCTGAAGTTAGCTCGCTAAGTGAAAATCCGGCTTTGTAGTACAGGCCTCTGGTGTCTCGTGTTATTTTGTTCTTCGATGCAAGCAGCAGCCAGATAAATGTGAAATCAGGGCGTGTGTCGTCCTGCACAACCTGATATTGACACACCGTCAGTACAAACATGTGAGCACAGTCCTCGACATGTGCTGCTCAATTACTAGGTTTTACAGAGATGCAAAAAATACCTCGGACAGGATGAGACCAACCCAAATGAAACTAATCAGGATTATTTCAACTTATTTTTGTTGGCTGTCATCTCTGTAAGCACAGCACTCACAATGATAATGAGAGCAACAAGTAGACAACGTTTGTATGTCAGAAATGTATACTGTACATTAGGGGTGTAACGGTATCCGTATTCGTCCCGTCGCGGTTCGGACGTCACGGTTCGGCACATGCAGTCACACGGCAAATACGCCTTTTTTTACGAGTGGGAAAAAAGTCTGTCACTCAGGGCAGTATTACACTATTTATAACCCAGGGGGCGGTATTGCGCCTAAAAGCCAGCTGCCCGTAAATAACAAATGAAGAACAAAACACAACAAAACGAACACAATACATGAAGAAGAAAAGTTAGTAGCTACGGCGAGTTCACACAACACACAGGAGCTAGAAGACCCACCTGCTTCTTTTAAATCAGAAGTGTGGGAACATTTCAGGTTCCCTGTGGACTACAACAATGATGGTGTGCGAGTTGTGGATCGGACGAGGACGGTGTGTCGGCGTTGTTCGACAGCGGTGCGGAATGCTAGTGGTAACACTTCAAACATGCTCAATCACATCCGAGTCAGTCTCAGTCCCCAGCGAGAGGGTTTTCTCGACGGCAGGTGACACAGTTACCGCCAACAGATCCGCCCTCACAACGTAGACAAACTCATCTTTCTGAAGAACAACTTGAAAATAGAGTAAAGCTTGAGTACCTTTATTTAGGCATAATGGCCTCACACACTCACAAATTAATTACACATGTTAGACATTGCTCCTAAAGGTACAGATTTTATTTTGTTTTATATTTATCATTGTATTTATTTTATATTTTGACATCAGGAGATGTTATACAGTTCTGTATTGCCTTTTATTGAAACACTTTCTTATTATTTATTTTAATATTTTCAAGACATTATTTTTAGTTGTACAGCTTATTTAACCTTTTAGTTTGACATTAGCCATTATAGATAATATGGCCATCTGAGTGTGTGTGTTACTGTTTGTGGTTTGTTTTTAACTGTATAATACAGTTAATGATTCCAAATGGTAGAGTTCCTTATTTTCATACCAAAACTTGCACGACTGTTACAAATAAATAACAGCAAAAAAATATTATGCATTTGGGACTTTTGTTTGCTTTTCCTTGTTGTACCGAACCCGTACCGAACCGTGACCCCCAAACCGAGGTATGAACCGAACCGTGACTTGTGAACCGTTGCACCCCTACAGTATATGTTAATAAACTTAACATATATTCATTTGGATAAAGAATAAGTGCCAGTTGTTAAGGTAATGTCACATTAAGTGGCAGGACTACACCAGGGCTCAGATTTCCTCCTGCTGCCCTGTCTACAAACTCAGTGTCCATGTTTGAGAAAACAAACTCAATTTGGTCATGAACTAACTGAAGAGGGAATCTTTTGGATTTGGTTTTAATTGTGTAAGTAATTCTTACAAAATGTTGTAAATAAATCTTAAATAAGATAAATCATGTAATGATCATACATCTTGATACACAAAGCTGGGGTCCTGTGTATGTCACTGCAGTTGTGTTTATGTGAACCAATGCAGAACTGGGACAGGTCAAATCTGTTTCCCTCTGCAGTATGCCCTGAGAAGGAGAACCTGAAAGTCTCTTACAGATGACATTAAAGCATATCAGCAAGGACTAAAAGGTACGTTCTCGTTTAGTCTCCATGATATCAAACTGTAGGATCTGTAATCTTAAGCCTGAGCCGGGACCTGCCTTGGCCTTCATCCACGGTATCCTCCATTAGGTGTCTCTGAAGAGCTACTGCATCTCTCAGGCAGTCAGACAGGCAGCACTTGATCCCTGATGCAAATATTCACTTTAAATAATTAATCAGACGGATTAGAATGCTTAAATTGAGCACTGTGGCTGAGATTAAACGGCCTGCAGAAAGAGTCTCACAAGAGCAATCCATTCCCGAAGAGCGTGAATACCCAACGACAAGCAAAGGGCAAGAAATGTGATATTTCAAACCTTTGTCACAGAGACATTTCCTTAAATCTCTACATCAAAACTAAATGTAGAGCAGGGAGATGCAAACCATTTGAATAAGTATCCATTTGCAATGTCATCTAACACAGAAAAAAAGATTTACCAGCAGAAAACATTAGAAATTCAAAAGGCAACAATGTCAGACCATGGCGATGGATGTATTCTCCAGGAACACCGAGAACACGATTCCAGTAAGAAATGCCAGCTCCCTGCTTATAGTGATGTCACAATGCACCATCTCTGGTATGGGCATGTCTTCCAGGTCAAATCACACACACAAGTCAAACAGTACAAGAGGAATGTCATGGGACACCAACAGTAGCAACAACTGGAGTCTGAGTACTGAGACCTCAGAGAAGAGACTCAAATGTCTGTTTTGTGTGTGGATCTGACAGTGGAGAAATTAACCCCTGAGGGTTTAACAATTATCTGTAGGCAGGAAAAAGCATCTTAAATCTCTTACACTTTACAATAAATCAGAAATATATGTGTAACATGTTAAATATAATACTATTAATTTAGCACCTAAACCGGATGATGGTACCATTTCCCCCCAAGAACTGCCCGTGTATTGCTGCCCGTGTATTAGGGGTTTCACCAACTAATCGACTAGTCGACTAGTCGACTACCTTTACCACTAGTCGGCGCTGTAGGCCCTAGTCAACTAGTCGTGTGAAAAATGGAGGTAAACGAGGTGCTGCAAAATGCTTCAAAACACGTCCGACATTCTTATGTATGGCAGTACTTCAACAAAGATGTAACCAACTCCACAGTGAAGTGTCAGTTGTGTACAGCTGTACTGAAGTACAACAAAAATACATCTGCTATGCGCAACCATCTGAAGATGAGACACCCGCTGCCGACAGCTAGCACTAGCAGTAATGCTAGCACCAGTGAGCAACGGACCGGCGTCAGCACAGGACAGAGGCAGACGAGCAGCAAGAAAAAACGGGTCTACAGTGATGCGGATGATGAGCTACGGGATGACTGCCAGCGGACACCGCATATCCCCACAATGGATAACCCACTGGAGTGGTGGGCAGAAAACGCGCACCGCGTCCCCCATTTAGCCAAGCTTTCGAGGAGCTACCTGGCTATTCCAGCCACAGGCACCCCGAGTGAGAGGGTTTTTTCCCTGGCAGGCAACACTGTCACCCGAAAGCGGTCAAGCCTCCTTCCCTCACATGTCGATGCGTTGGGGTTCCTCAACGCAAACCAAAACCTGGAAAGGTGGACGTTATCGTGGAGGACAGCGAGTAAACTGTTGTTGCGCAATGCGCTGTTGCGCACTGGATTTACGGGCATTTCAGTAAACAGAGTTTTTTTGCTGTCGATTTTACTAAGTCCAGTTATCGTTTGTTATTTACTAAGTCCAGTTACTGTTTGTTATTTACTAAGTCCAGTTACTGTTTTTATTTACTAAGTCTAGTTACTGTTTTGTTATTCACTAAGTCCAGTTACTGTTTGTTATTTACTAAGTCCAGTTACTGTTTGTTATTCCACTAAGTCCAGTTACTGTTTGTTATTCACTAAGTCCGTTTACTGTTTGTTATTCACTAAGTCCAGTTACTGTTTGTTATTCACTAAGTCCAGTTACTGTTAGTTATTTACTAAGTCTAGTTACTGTTTGTTATTCACTAAGTCCAGTTACTGTTTGTTATTTAACTAAGTCCCAGTTACTGTTGTTATTTACTAAGTCCAGTTACTGTTTGTTATTACTAAGTCCGTTACTGTTGTTATTACTAAGTCCAGTTACTGTTTGTTATTACTAAGTCCAGTTACTGTTTGTTATTTACTAAGTCCAGTTACTGTTTGTTTACTAAGTCCAGTTACTGTTTGTTTTTACTAAGTCCAGTTACTGTTTGTTATTTACTAAGTCCAGTTACTGTTTTGTTATTTACTAAGTCTAGTTACTGTTTGTTATTCACTAAGTCCAGTTACTGTTTGTTATTTACTAAGTCCAGTTACTGTTAGTTATTCACTAAGTCCAGTTACTGTTTGTTATTCACTAAGTCCAGTTACTGTTTGTTATTTACTAAGTCCAGTTACTGTTTGTTATTCACTAAGTCCAGTTACTGTTTATTTCACTAAGTCCAGTTACTGTTTGTTATTTACTAAGTCCAGTTACGTTTGTTATTCACTAAGTCCAGTTACTGTTGTTATTTACTAAGTCCATTACTGTTTGTTATTCACTAAGTCCAGTTACTGTTTGTTATTACTAAGTCCAGTTACTGTTAGTTATTCACTAAGTCCAGTTACTGTTTGTTATTCACTAAGTCCAGTTACTGTTGTTATTCACTAAGTCCAGTTACTGTTTGTTATTCACTAAGTCCAGTTACTGTTTGTTATTACTAAGTCCAGTTACTGTTTAGTTATTACTAAGTCCAGTTACTGTTAGTTATTCACTAAGTCCAGTAATGTTTGTTATTCACTAAGTCCAGTTACTGTTTGTTATTTACTAAGTCCAGTTACTGTTTGTTATTCACTAAGTCCAGTTACTGTTGTTATTCACTAAGTCCAGTTACTGTTTGTTATTCACTAAGTCCAGTTACTGTTTGTTTATTTACTAAGTCCAGTTACTGTTAGTTATTCACTAAGTCCAGTTACTGTTTGTTATTTACTAAGTCCAGTTACTGTTTGTTATTCACTAAGTCCAGTTACTGTTAGTTATTCACTAAGTCCAGTTACTGTTAGTTATTCAACTAAGTCCAGTTACTGTTTGTTATTCACTAAGTCCAGTTACTGTTTGTTATTCACTAAGTCCAGTTACTGTTGTTATTTACTAAGTCCAGGGTTACTGTTTGTTATTACTAAGTCCAGTTACTGTTAGGTTATTCACTAAGTCCAGTTACTGTTTGTTATTCACTAAGTCCAGTTACTGTTTGTTATTCACTAAGTCCAGTTACTGTTTGTTATTTACTAAGTCCAGTACTGTTTGTTATTACTAAGTCCAGTTACTGTTTGTTATTCACTAAGTCCAGTTACTGTTTGTTATTCACTAAGTCCAGTTACTGTTTGTTATTTACTAAGTCCAGTTACTGTTTGTTATTTACTAAGTCCAGTTACTGTTTGTTATTCACTAAGTCCAGTTACTGTTTGTTATTTACTAAGTCCAGTTACTGTTTGTTATTTACTAAGTCCAGTTACTGTTTGTTATTTACTACAGTCCAGTTACGTTTGTTATTACTCAGTTACTGTTTGTTATTTACTAAGTCCAGTTACTGTTTGTTATTTACTAAGTCCAGTTACTGTTTGTTATTCACTAAGTCCAGTTACTGTTTGTTATTCACTAAGTCCAGTTACTGTTTGTTATTCACTAAGTCCCGTTACTGTTTGTTATTCACTAAGTCCAGTTACTGTTTGTTATTCACTAAGTCCAGTTACTGTTTGTTATTCACTAAGTCCAGTTACTGTTTGTTATTCACTAAGTCCAGTTACTGTTTGTTATTCACTAAGTCCAGTTACTGTTTGTTATTTACTAAGTCCAGTTACTGTTTGTTATTTACTAAGTCCAGTTACTGTTAGTTATTCACTAAGTCCAGTTACTGTTAGTTATTTCACTAAGTCCAGTTACTGTTTGTTATTTACTAAGTCCAGTTACTGTTTGTTATTTACTAAGTCCAGTTACTGTTTGTTATTCACTAAGTCCAGTTACTGTTGTTATTACTAAGTCCAGTTACTGTTTGTTATTCACTAAGTCCGTTATTTTGTTATTCACTAAGTCCAGTTACTGTTGTATTCACTAAGTCCAGTTACTGTTTGTTATTCACTAAGTCCAGTTACTGTTGTTATTTCACTAAGTCCAGTTACTGTTGTTATTCACTAAGTCCAGTTACTGTTTGTTATTCACTAAGTCCAGTTACTGTTTGTTATTTACTAAGTCCAGTTTACTGTTAGTTATTCTACTAAGTCCAGTTACTGTTTGTTATTCTACTAAGTCCAGTTACTGTTTGTTATTTCACTAAAGTCCAGTTACTGTTTGTTATTTACTAAGTCCAGTTTACTGTTGTTATTCACTAAGTCCAGTTTACTGTTTGTTATTTCACTAAGTCCAGTTACTGTTTGTTATTTACTAAGTCCAGTTACTGTTTGTTATTCACTAAGTCCAGTTACTGTTTGTTATTTACTAAGTCCAGTTACTGTTTGTTATTTACTAAGTCCAGTTACTGTTTGTTATTCACTAAGTCCAGTTACTGTTTGTTATTTACTAAGTCCAGTTACTGTTTGTTATTTACTAAGTCCAGTTACTGTTTGTTATTTACTAAGTCCAGTTACTGTTTGTTATTTACTCAGCCATGTAACACACATTAAAATGCAGTGTTTAATGTAACTGTATGAGTTCCGATATAAAATACAGTTGTACACCTCTCTTTGTGTGTCTTTATTATGACGTAACGACTAGTCGACTGCTATTTTGAAAAACGCGTCGACTAGTAAATATTGGTAGTTGTGAAACCCCTACCGTGTATTGCTGCAACATACATCACGCACTCATCTGCTCACCTGATGGAGTTGTTACATTAAGTATGAGACACCCCCCCCCTACACTGTAACAGATTACTGTGAAGCCCGGCAGCACATCCAAAGAAAGGCCGTCAGCAGCCTCGTCCTGAATTATCAGATAATGCTTACTCATAGGCGGTGCGTGAGGCTCAGGTTTGGGAAGGCTAAATAACTTTATTTTACCTGACGCTGCCCGCCTCCGGCGTCTAAAGAAAACAGATCAACTCAGTGAAAGCACCGCCTGCTGACCAATCAGAGCTCAGTGTGCGGAGTTTAAATCTATCAAGTCATATTACAGGATAAAGGAAATACAGTTTAAACTGCCGTTGCAGAGAAGACGCCGACGTGTCGCACTTTATCATTCATATCACACTGATATCACATCATCAATCAAATCATCGATCATATAATATCATAATATATCATATATTTCCTTATCTGAGTCAGCTTCTCGAGCCGTATCTGGCCGTGCAACACTTACATTGTCACATATACTGTATGCAGACATATTATTTTAAGCAACACATTAAGTTGACGAAACACTCAACTCAAATGTAATTAAAGTCAGATCCCCTCGTGTCTTATGGGGCAGTATCATAAAACTGTTGTACGCTGTAGTTTATTTATTTGTTAACCAGTTGTTCTGTATTCTCCTTGCAGGTGCAACTATGTGGCTTGTATCCTGGATTATATGTGTAAATCATGGATGTTTAAAGTTCATATTTGTCTAATATTAGTTTACTTTTCATCAATGAAGTATAGATGAGAGTAACAACTGCATCACTTCCGGGCAAAAATAACGGCTACGCCCACTTTTGGGGGAAAACAACGCTGTCAGTTGAACAGCGGTCAATACAAATTCTGAAGTTTTTGCCAATCCGATCAGAAATGTAAGAAAACCGGAGACTTTTGGATCTTCAAAGAGCCTGATTCCAATGGCCAGACAGGCAAACAATTGCATTAAGCCATTATAAATCAACGATCGGGCTCGATATATGGTTAAATATAGCAGTAGGCGATCGATTTTCATAGATGAGAGTAACATCTACGTCACTTTACGGCCCCGCCCACTTTTGGGGGAAACAACGCTGTCATTTGAATGGCGATCGAGCCTGAAGCCACAGAGCTCTTCTGTTACTGTCCTTTGTTCTTAGAGGAAGTACAGACGCACTGAACTCTTGATTATTTTTTATCTTTGAGGTGCAATAAACGACACGGCAGCTTGTTGGCATGATACAACTATTATGTTCCGCCTCGCTCATGAGAGAGAGAGCTGGAGAAATTACAGGCTCGCCTACTGATTTTAATTTAACCATATATCGAGACCGATTGTCAATTTACAATGATCGAATGTAATTGTTTGCCTGACTGGCCATCGTAATCGAGCTCTTTGAAGATCCAAAAAGCCACGGTTTTCAAAAAAATGTGATCGGATTGGCAAAAACTTCAGAATTTGTATTGACCGCCATTCAAATGACAGCGTTGTTTTCCCCCAAAAGTGGGCGGGGCCGTAATTTTTGCACGGAAGTGACGTAGGAGTTACTCTCATCTATGACGCTGTGCTGTCAGTACACTTGTCCCTGTTTGTGATTGGTCAAATGTAGCTAACCCCGCCCCTTTCACGTGAACGCGCTCTCAGCTGGAGAGAAACCCTGGCTTGATTTACCGAGTTGATAACCAGCGTCGTAGGACCGCTCGTTTGTTAGGGTTAGTTGAGATAACTCAAACATATCCAGGTGGCTGCATAGTAGCGCTAATGTCAAAGACACAAACATTATATTTGTATTTTACCAAGATGCAGTGACACACATATTTGGGAAGGCTTAGCCTTCCCTAGCCTACAGTACCCGCCGCCCCTGTGCTTACTGTGTTGCCAGCAGACGTCCTCCCTTCATTTAGAGCTTAAACTAACTACAGAGGAAACGACAGGGTGGAAAAAGGAGAACCATAGCACATTAAGATTGTTGTTTAACATTTGAGCCCCATGTAGGCTGGGGGGTCACGACTGACTTTATTCGTGACAGTGAAATGTGAGTAAACGGTATTACCCACAAAGAGTAACTTTTTTCCTCTATCTGCGTATATCTGCGACCAACACCCCTCCCTCCCTCCTCCGCATCTCTCCCTACACCCGTCACACACTGGAGCCTCGCGGCAGTTAGCTTTAGCTGGGGCGGCTGCTCAGTGACTGCGGATCGTGAGCATTGATTGAGGGGGGTACGTACCCAAAATGTGATGTTTCCCGGTTCTGGAAGTTGTGAGTTTCTGTGCGGCGGAGCGGCGTGAGAAGAGACAGAGGAGCTGAGCAGGAAGAGAGCCAGGGCGGAACCATCAGCCTGCCGACGTGACGTCAGCAGGACGGCGGCCCCCGGCACAGATAGGGTGAAACAGAGGCCCCACTCCTCCGTATAGCTATGGAAGCCCATATCAGCCAAAGAAAATAAAGAAATGATCCTGTAAATCATAATTATGATTTACTATCTTTTTATTTTGACATACTATATAATTATTATGACATACTATCTCATTATGACTTTCTATCTAAAACGAATGAGAAATGTTAAAGTTAATTTCATTCCAAATAATGAGATAGTAAATTATAATTTTGAATTACAGGATTTTTTTATTTTCTGTGGCAGAAATTAGCTGCCATAGTATTTCACTTCTTCACTTCTTAATAAAAATGATTCAGGTTGACTAAAACTCACTGTGTCCACAGAACAGGTGGGCAATGTTCAGGGGCTGTTCACTATTGCTAATGAACCCTAATTGTCCTTGAGGGCAATTGGGCAGTAGTATAATATACAAAATGTGTTTTCATCCAGAGGAACCCTGCACATCAGGATAGGCCTACATATATGATTGTGTACGACACAGATACAACCAGTGTTCAGAATGTTCGGTTTATTCGGGTCAGGGACAGGCAGGGTCGAAACCAGCAAATCCAGCAGTCGGACAAACAAATCCAATTAAGGGGCAGGCAGAAACAGGGCTCAGAACCAGGTGATCCGTCAAACAGGCAAACAAATCCGATCAGGGGGCAGACACGAAACTTGAGGTCCGATAACAGGCAGGCAGGGTCAAAACCGGGCAGGACAGATAACTAGGCAAAATATCAACAAGTCCTCCAGCTCATACGACCAAATATGCCGATTGTTCAGGCCCAATTATTACGACCAAATATGTCGTTTGTTCAAGCACTTAATACGTCCTGCTCCCGTTGAATGCAAACGTTACAGATGGTCGTTTATTCACAAATAACCCTCTGTAAAATCCTAAATTGTAGAATAGTTTGGCCATTAAAACGCTTTTTGATTAGATTTCTAGCGAGAAGTGTATATTGTATTTTTAGAATCCACGTCCAATCGATATGTAGGATATAGCCTATAGTTTGATAGATATTACGAAGATGATTTGAGGTGTGCGGCAGCCTCCATGTAAAGTTACGGGTTGAAAACAGTATTTCCGGTCTCGACGTTTTCATAATAAAACCAGCGCTGGTTGTCTTGGTGGTGCCCAGCAAACAATGTGGGCTTCGTAAATAATTGGACAGCCTTCTGGGGAAAACCTGGTCTGATTAAGAGAGACGGCATTCATCCTACTTTGGAAGGTGCAGATCTCATTTCAGCAAACATTTCAGGGCTTTGTGGACTTAATCCATGACAAACTGGAGTTGAGACCAGGAGGCGGAGTCGCAGTCTTACACGCTTCTCTGCGCTCTCTCCTAGGCAGTCATCCATAGGAATCCTGAACCCAATAAAATACCCAATATTAACGGTGTGTGTGTCTGCCCAAGGACAATTTAAGGTAAAACCTAATAGAGGTGTCATACATAATAACTAGGGCTGTCAAACGATTACAAATTTTAATCAGATTAATCACAGCTTAAAAATTAATTAATCATGATTAATCACCATTCGAACTATGTCCAAAATATGCCATTTATTTATGTATATTGTTGTGGGAATGGAAAGATAAATGAAAGAAGGCGGATATATCCATTTAACATACAGTATCTATGTTTATTATAAAAAAATGCTGCGTGTCAAAATGAAAGACAACCCACACACCTATCAATCATCAAACCGTGGGGTCTTAATTCATTACGTGTTGATTTCTATCAACGGGGGAGTACTTCAGGAAAGTCGACGGGGGGGGGCTAGTGGAGTACTTCGTGACCACAGAGTGTGAACGTTGTGATCAGCTGTTTTAGCGCAGTTCTCCAGTGAAGGGGGGAAGTCTCCCTCCGTAGCCGGTTGGCGTAGTTTTGGCACAATTCCGTTGTACAGACCGACGTTAACAGCAGCCCTGTCTGTGCACACGGAGACCGACTCTGTCGTCCGGTGATCTAACCGCCTTCTGGAAAAGCTTCACAAGTACGTCGGTACGCAAATGCCCTTTGTGACACAAGTGACTGTACGCATTTCAGAGAGATTACGCACATAACCTGCGTACCAGTTATGTGCACCCCTGTACTACAGCAAAAGTATTCTCCGTCGGGACTTCCTGCAACAACACACCACGCCCGTTATCAAAGATGTTCTATTGAGAAGACGATCACTACGTGACAAAAGTTTTCAAAACCGTGGCTACTGAAATCAATCTTACTACTGCTGTCTGTGCAATTTACTCCGCGCGAGTTGGCAGACTTTATTTTGCTTCCTTTAACATCATTTTTCATGGTGGGGCTAAGCAATTTTTTGGTATGGGTGTAGCCTACCCCAGCCATACCCTGGCGCTGCCACTGGTGGCACGTAAGGGCCGGCCATTCTGCACATGCGTTAAATATTTTAACGCAATTAATTCCAAAAATTAATTACCGCCGTTAACGCGATAATTTTGACAGCACTAATAATAACCTAATAAAAGTAAATGTAACAACTACTACAGTGCAACAAAACAGGAATATTAAATGTGGTCTCTTAAACATAAGATCTCTAGCATCTAAAGCAATATTGATAAATGATTTAATATCAGATTATAATATTGATATATGCTGTCTCACTGAAACTTGGTTGAGACATGAAGAATATGTCAGCATAAATGAGGCCACTCCACCCAGCCATATCAATACTCATATTGCCCGAGGCACGGGCCGAGGAGGTGGAGTTGCAGCAATCATTGATACAAGTTTACTTATCAATACTAAACCAAAATTAAATTATACCTCCTTTGAAAGCCTCGTTTTTAGTCTTACGCATCCGACCTGGAAAACTTTGCAGCCAATCGTATTTGTTACAGTGTACCGTGCACCAGGTCCTTGTTCAGAATTCTTATCAGAATTCTATGAGTTTTTATCAACTTTGGTATTTAAAACAGATAAAGTCATTATCATAGGTGACTTTAATATTCATGTTGACAATGATAAAAATAGCCTAACGGCCCGTACACACAGCAGCTTTTGGCGATTTGTCCACCGCTTCCAGCGCGTCTCCGCCCATTGACTTTGAATGGGGATGACGTCACTTTCCCTCGCTTGTTGCCGAATTGCATTGTGGGGGGGCGAGGCGAAGATTTCCAGGATTTCCAGGATGTTCAGGATTCCAAAGTTGAACAATGTTCAACTTTTGAGGCTGAGCTGGAAGCGACAGCCAATCAGATCCGTTTATGCAAATCTGACAGTTCAAGCGCTAGCCAATCAAACCGCGTGCAAGCTGGGAGAACGAGACCCGCAGTTCATTTCTATATTCCACCAAAATGGAGGAGAACTTAGTTATTGCGGTAGCAAATCACCCGGTTCTTTATGACCAGTCCCTATTTACTTACCGGGATACAAACCGGAGGAACCAGGCATGGAGGGAGGTGGCAGAGACAGTGCGTGAAACTGGTAGGTTTTCGCTTGTTTGGGGATTTTATATCCAGTTTACTTCGTTGCTAGTTTACTTCGTTGCTAGCAAGCATAGACAGTATCATTAGCCAGCATGGAATGTACCATAAAATAGCACCATAAACATTAATCTCATAAATGTTCAAAATGTTAAAAAAATAAATGTTCATCATAGCCCTTCCTATTTGACAATAGTGTAGAAGAACCGGGTTTTTTTGCTTTGTATGTCGGGGGCGGGATATTCATGTGATATTCATGTGATTGGTTGTTGGTCGCGAAATCCCCAAACTGTCAGACACGCCCAGCTCCAGGATTTTCAAGATTTGGTCAAAGCTGCTGTGTGGACGCACCGTTACTGTTGCATTTAACTCTATATTAGATTCTGTTGGTTTCTGTCAGAGTGTAAATAAACCAACCTACTGCTATAATCACACTCTCGACCTTGTTCTGACTTATGGTATTGAAATTGAGCAACTATTAGTCGAAACGCATAATCCTGCTTTATCCGACCATTTCTTAGTAACTTTTGAAGTACTATTACGAGACTACAAAGCATTAGTCAAAAGCTCTTGCAGCAGAAACCTATCTGTTAGTGCTATAGCCAAATTTAAAGGGGACCTATCATGCAAAATGCACCTTTGGACGTCTTTTATACATGAATATGTGTCCCCGGTGTTCCAGGGAACTCACCAAGTGTCAGAAAACACAACCCTCTCTATTTTCCTCCTTCGCCAAATCTCTAAAAAAGTGGCTGAAACGGATCTGAAAAAAACGGATCCAGATTTCAACACTTTCCTATGTCACAAAGAGACGTGCTCCGCTTATTGGTCAACTCTCCACCTATCAGGGGAATGAGCCACGGCCACGTGCATTGCCAAACCTCTCATTCGCATATAGGCTATCAGCAGGCTAAATCAACTCCAGTCACATCTGTGTTTTTGTCTGCTCTTGCCAGGATGTCTAAGCGAGTTAAACTTTGTGCTGTTGTTGGCTGCAAGACTCGGGACAGGGGACTGCATGCAATGCCATCAGTGGAAAAAGAAAATAATCTGTGGCTAGACTTCATTTTCAAGGGACATGTGCCAGAAGACCACGGCAGATTTCTGTTTGGGTGTTCCAAACATTTTACCACGGACATGTTTATGAACTTCTCTCAAGTCCAACACGGATATGCCTCCAAACTAATGCTAAACCCGGGATCAATACCAACCATCCGGGAGCAGGCCAGTGAGGACACATCCAATTTTGAAGCTGTAAGTTTTTATTTAGCGGTGTTTTTCCTGATAAAGCTATCTCTAGCTTGTAGTATGTAGCATGTAGCATGTAGCTTCGCCGTATCAATGTCGCCTCAAACCCAAATAGTAATCGGTTAGGTGTTTATATGTTTTTATAACATTTTATATTGTACGCTCCGCAGTCTTTGCTTTGTCTTTTATTTTAATTATCAGGCATTTGCTAACATATTCAGACATACTGCCGTAATGGCGATCTGTGTGAAGGCTGTAAAGCCACGCCCTAGCCGATAACACAAGTATTTATTCTCCTATTTATTAGTATTTTGTATCCTCTAAAATCATATTGAGTAAGTTCTAATAACAAACGTAATCTTCTGTAGGTAAGTGCCGTTTTTTGCAGCGTTATATGTAAAAGCTTTTGTGATTGTAGTCTGTAAGAACGATCAGATCTGTAAGCTAAGCTACGCTACGCTAATGAGACATGCTGTTTTTTCCAGCGTTATATGTAAAAGCTTTTGTATGTTTACTTGTTTACGCACATGAATATAAATGGGGATGTGTTAGGATACAACACTGTGTGTATGTATGCAGACCCGGCGTCATGGGCGGGCCCCATGGGGCCGGGCCCGCCCATCCAGGATTTGGGCCCGCTGTTTTAATCAGGGCTGAATACAACATTTTAATTGTTTTATTATTATGTTCAGTGGCGGCGCCAAGGTATACTGGGGTAGGCTACAGCCATACCAAGAAATGGCTTAGCCCCACCATGAAAAATGATTTTAAAGTAAGCTAAATAAAGTCCACCAACTCGCGCGGAGTAAATTGCACAGACAGCAGTAAATACCGAAGACTAGAAACGGTTTGAAAACTTTTGTCACGTAGTGATCGTCTTCTCAATAGAACATCTTTGATAATGTCTTCTGGCCAATCAGAATCACGATAACGGCGTGGTGTTGTTGCAGGAAGTCCCGATGGAGAATACTTTTGCTGTAGTACATCTCTATCAGTGACGTGCGGTGACGTTCATGGCTGGTGAGGCACTGACTCTTTCAGAGTCAGATTTACAAATATTATATTTTGACCTTAATCGAAATGTTCGGTTATTTTCAAAAGCTTTTTTAGTCTGATGCTTCGATTCATTTTAAACAGACTGTTCAACAAAAGGATACCCCAAATCTAAATATTGGATTGTTCTTTCTTAGTAAGATCCCATGTTCATTTTACAATTGTGGTCTTACCTTGACTTGAAGATGAAGTCCATGATATCCTTCTGGACAACAATCTCCATTACATTTTTGTAAAAGTCCTCCTTATCTCCCTCTAGTTTCAAAACAAAAGTCTAGTTTGTTGTTACCGTCTCTGCGTAGAATAACAGTAGCAACAAGAACATGTGGGCTCACGTGCGCCCCCTTCAGTGCGGCAGAGGTTATGGCTGCCTCTCCAGGTGCTTTTTTCATTGCCGTTGTATGGTGAGACCAGCGAGCCTAAATATCATATATACGTGAAATAAGTTATTTAGAGACTATGGATGGCGAGGATAAATGTAATAAAGGGATCTACAAACATTACATAGGTGACATACAGTGAGATGGTAACAGGCATGCGCTTAGGGCCCGCTTTCCAGCCAGTTTCTGTGGGGTGACGCATTCTGAGGTGACCTGACCCCACAGTAACTGGCTTGAGCGCGCTCACAAAATAAGTGCCCGCGCTACATTAGTGCCCGCACTCCAGCAATTTACTGTGGGCTTAGGTGAGCCAGAGCTCGTCCCTGCCTCACTCCTCTTCGCTCCCATAGTTGTAGCGGAGCTCGGCCAATTTGCTGATTTTCACTATAAAAAGCGATTGTAATCATACAGAAATCACAACACAGATCAGTGGAGACATTTTATTATTATTACTATTTCGGTTTTCTTTAGTTGTTTTTCCGTTACATTGGAGTATGACAGGTGAGGCTCTGCCTCCCCTGACTGCACGTCGCTGATCTCTATATACATCGATACAACATTACGTGTTGATAGGAATCAACACGTAATGAAATAAGACCCCACGGTTTGATGATTGATAGGTGTGTCGGTTGTCTTTCATTTTGACACACAGAACAATGGGGGCTATCCACCCTTATCCACAATGTAAAGTCATTCACACAGCCTCTTCTCTCTGTGAGGAGCAGCAGGTTCAGCTTTCAGAACAAAGTAACAGAAAACTAAAATGGCATTCATTTTTTAAATATGTCGTGTAGTAATAGATTTATTTATTTTTCTTCTCAAGAGAGTACCAGAATGTGTATTTTATGTTAGTATTTCCTGGGGGAGAATCCCCCCCAGACCCCCCTGCAGGGGTTGGGTTTTCAGCATGTCAACTCTTTCACCTGTGGGGAAATAGCAGGATTGGCTCCAGGTCGCCCTTTTTATTTACGACAACACAAATGTGCCTTTTTATTTCATACAGTTCAATTTGGATTGAGACAGGGAAATAATCTAAACCTCACGCTTGGCGTTTCACTGTCAAGGGGAGCGTGTATGTAATTACATTGCAAATACTGATTTGAGCCCCACCACTGTATGGGTTAGCCCTACCATAGATTACCCAACAAAAACACTCTGGAGCCGCCACTGATTATGTTTATTGTTGTTATTTGTAGGGCTTTGTCCTAATATTTATTTTTGTTTTAAACTATGTTGAAAGATTAGTTTAATATAATTTTTTTTATTATGCTATGAAATTCTGAATGAAATTCTGAATGAAAGGCTGCGCGCGAGACTGGTTTTTCGCTGGGTTGAGTCGTGTGGGTTTTTGAGTGAGATGCGGCACAGCAGCCTGTCAGTTTACGCTTGCTAGGTTAGTTTGGCTATTATCATTTATATTTATCTGCAACAATGGATATCAGGAAGTGGTTCACACTTATACACTTGAAAGGAATATGGCAACTCAGCGCCAGATGCAGGCATATTAGAAGACATCAGTTACCAACGAGCTAGCAAGCCAGCCAGGGACAAGGGAGGCTGGCAATCAATTATATTTTGAAGAGAAATTGACTCTCAAGCCGGCTCTCACAAACTCCTGCTCTGTGCGCAAGCAGACCGCTGCACATGCTCTCTGCCTCGCTCAATCTCTCTCTCTCTCCCTTTCTCTCAATCGCTCACCTCTCCACCCTGTGTGTGCTCAAGTTTGCCTGCATGCTTGCCCAAGTTGGCACAGCGTTACAAATGTGCCACAAAACCAACCAATGGATGTAGTCTATAATAAGACCGTCAACAGCCTTATGGCAACCTAACCCCCCCCCCCCCCTTGACAAATCTCGAGATTTCCCGGGAAATGTGAATTTCGGGGTGGGCCCGCCCTGGTAAATCAAATGCCCGCCCAGAGACGTAGGTCTGCCGCCGGGTCTGTATGTATGTGAGGGGGGACACACACCATGAGTAAAACAGAACTAAAGCCCCGTTGGTATGTTGTTGTTGACGAGGCCTTACCTAGCAACAGGCTAATTAGTGGCTAGCACTCATTACAGTCAGTCTACTGAGCTCAGCCCCTCTCCAACACATCATCTGTATTGAGTCAGAAACACAGCATGCACGTTACGGTTCAAAACTAACTCAGATTGGAAAAGGCTAAGCAAAGAGCTTTGCTAAATAGAGAGTTTTAGCCCCCATCTTTTGGGATTTCAGACGATATTTATCCAAATAGTATTTTCTCATCCTGAATACTAAATTGAGATGATTTTGTTTTCTTCTTTACAGGCCAGCACCTCACATGCTACCAGCAGATTACCTGTGATGACAGATTCTGCATGTCAGACTGACCCACCCAAGTACCGTACTGTTCGTACACAGCTATCCTCGAGGACTCTTGGTTCACATCGAAGTACAGGTTAGAAGCACGTTTTTCAAATGTTCTTTGGATACATCTTGACATTCTGATGTTGTAGCCTTTAATTTGTGTGCTTCTAATTGTTGTAAAATATGTTTGTTTTATCTTTTGTTTTGTTTTTAATGTCAAATACAATTATGTTACAGCTGTCCAGGCTAAAATTCCCTGCAGAAGCGTTGGTGTCGAAACACTTCCGTTGGAAGTGCCAGTGCCCTTTTTAACATCCACCCCCTTAAAGAGACCACCAAAGAGGCCCCGTGTGGATCTTGAAGAGGAATACGAAGATCCATTTGAGGGAAGCTCTTCTTTGGTGATTTCCGAAGGCCAGGATGCAACTTATGATCCAGCAGAATCCATAACAAATGCTACAGAAACAACAGCCATGTCGTAAGTTACTGAAATGTCACTATGTGTGAGTTTGTCTATGTATTGTATTTTTTGCTGTATATAATTCAAACATTGATAATAGGGAAACACCAAAGATCTCTAAAGCAACAATCTGTGTGATGGATATTAACTTCTATTTTTTTGTTTTAGTGGTCAAGAACAAAACCCCCCCCAGACGATCAACACATACATCGTGTATGAGACCTGCCTCATGGAGCTTTTTGAATCATGTCCTGTGTGCAAGCGTGTGTGTAATGTACAAACCAGAAGGATCGGTACATTCATATCAGTGCAGCAGCTGTGCCCCCATTGTCAGTTTACAAGAAACTGGAATAGCCAGCCTGTTCTTGGGAGTACTCCAGTTGGAAACCTGCAGCTATCAGTTGCAACATATGTCAACAGAGCATCTTTCTACAAACTTTCAAAGGTAAATTAACTGCAGAAGATTGTATTGCCAATGTTTGAAAATGCAAATGTTGTTGTTAAATACGATAGGACAAGGTAACAATAACAAGAGTGAGAAAATGATGACATAAAATAATGACATGTTCAGCTCTTTCCCTGTTTAAAAAAGGGCAGCTCATTTGCACTTTCCAGGTTCTCCTCATCGACTCGTCAACAAATCTACAGGTGATCTTTGAGATTAAAATGTGTTCTTGCGGTTTTCTTTCAACCATTAGGTCTTCAAACAATGAATATGCAGCTATGCAAATACAACACCTTCCGAAGGCATGCCAGGATGTTCATTGAGCCAGCGATTGTTTCTTACTGGCAAAAATCACAGGAAGGCATGCTACAGAGGCTCCATGCAGAGGAGAAAGTGATAGTTGGTGGTGATATGAGGGCTGACTCTCCAGGTATGTATTTTTTATATAATTCACATTTTACATTTCAGAAAGGGGTTTCACTATGTGTGATTTGTTCAATTAATGGTTCCTGAAAAACATATGCTAAACACTACAAGCAAAAATACAAATTCACCATCCGCAGAGAAAAGTAATTACTGTAAAACATATTTTCACAGGCCACTATGCAAAGTTCTGAAGCTACACTATGATGGACCTGAAGAACAACAAAGTCGTTGACCTCCAGTTGGTTCAGGTAAGTGGGGTGAAATGAAATATCAATGTTTTTTTCTTTAACACTGTTTGCATGTTATATTTAAAATGTGTGTATCAATGGTTATTTGTATGTGTCATAACAGAGCAATGAGGTTGGTGGAAGCTACCACATGGAGTTAGAGGGCCTGAAAAGGAGTCTGGAGTTGTTAAAGGAACGTGGTGTGACTCTGGACTGTATTGTCACGGACAGACATCTGCAAATTCAGAAATTCCTAAGGGAAAACAGCATCACCCAATTCTTTGATGTGTGGCACATAGAAAAAGGTATTTTTATTTATGTTAATTTCTATAATAATAATATTTTGAGTAAACTTGTATGTATATTAACTACATGTTAAATGTATTTATTAGGGATTTTTAAGCAACTGGAGAAGGCTGCAAAAAAGGACTGCGAAAAACTTTGAGGGTGGGTGAAGAGTATAAGAAACCACATATACTGGACTGCAGCAACCTCCACCACCGGGCCTGAGAGAGTGGCCAAATGGTTCCCTAAGTGCCTTCATCCACTGCGCATTGCGCAATACCAATGGATGGCTGCAGGTATGTTGTTCATAAACCATATTACATTACTCCTCTATAAATATTTGTAAGGGACAACTATTGAATACAGGATGTTGTCAGACACAATCTATAAAGCATGACAATTCAAATATGACTTTGATTTTCAAATTCTTAGGAACGCCGGCCTTTCACAAGCTGGAGACAATTCTCTCAACCAAGAGGATTTTGAAAGCTGTGGCCAAACTCAGCCCACACCACCAGACTTCATCTTTGGAGTCATTCCATGCCGTCATCCTGCGCTTTGCTCCATATTTACTTTTTTTCCCCTCATGGCGGAAATGAAAGACTGTACCTGGCAGCCCTGCACTACAATGAAAACGCTGAGCGTGCACAAGCCACTACATCCACTGGAAACCCTCTATATAAACTGCAGTTCCCAAAGGCCAGGAAGGGAGAATGCAGAGCAAAACCAGTAAAGACTGACCCCACATTCCGTAAGTGTTTAAAATATTTATTATACAACTATTTACAAATATAAAATAAAAAAATTAGAAAGAACTTTCAGTTTTTTACATGCATATCTAAACCACATTTTTTGTTGTGCTTTTTTTAATATTGCACAGGCTACGTGGCCAACTTGATGGACCTCATATTCGACCAAGTCTTTGTGGACCCTGCACCATTCACACAGGAGCTTCTGAAGATACCCATCCCAGAGGACCTGTGTTCCCAATATGAGCGACCTGACAGGGAGGAGGTCATCTCCGGGTATGCTACACAGTTCAATTTGGCTGCCGTCTGAACCCAACATACACATTTCGCGGATCAGGAAACTCCCTGCGAATCCTGAGGACAACGCAGGCCGGAATCACCACTCTGATCCTGCGTCCAAGGAAGCCCCAGCACCAGCTCACAAAGCTTCTGTAGGCTAGATACCTGTGACGCCTGCAATCATTAAAAAAATATATTGTGTCATTTATACAAAATACAAGTACATTTAGTTTTTTTTTATGGGTTCAAAGAACCGTTGATTTTGACAATAAAGTTCCGAGTTGATATCAAATGTGTCGTGATTATTCATGTTTGGATGGGTAAAGAATATTCTGATTTCAAAAGCATAAGGTTGTGTGTGGACTTTTTTTGTCGTACACTTGGGTGTGTTATGCCATTGCTGTGTAATAATATATATATATATATAATAGTACATGTACAATGAAAGATTGCATAAAGCCATATACACCAGTATTTATTTCCATGAACAATATTGGCATTCGTTTTACAATTTCAGTCAAAAGAAACAAACCACTCACTGCTCTATTTGCCTCAACTGTAGTCCACCATGTTCAGCTCTGTAAATATTCAATGCATTCTGCAGGGAGAACACATTCAGGCACACAGGCTCCAATCCAGGATGGTCCACCACAGGTTACAGAGTCCTCAAGTTCCTGCATCCATCTTGACACCTAGTGTGATAAAGATATATTGAATGACATGTTAAAAATGCATTCTCTAAACAGACAACTTAGTGAAGCTATCAAAAATGTTACCTGTGGTATCGCCATGCAGCACACATTCTCCGTTCAGAAGGCATCGTGGCGCAATTTGCACATGTACACCTGTAGAAAGAAGTCAATAACTGAGCTTTTAAAAACACATGAAACTACACACACTGCTGACAACTGAGGTGTTGTTGGAGTTATACTTTTTATCACCCTAAGTTATTGAACTTTCCAACGGTTGTTGCACGATGTTGGAAGAAAAGGGCTGTAAACTATTAATAAACGCAATGAGGCCATTGTATATATGCTGAAAATATGAATGTCTCCCTTTATAAATATATATATGTATCGCTGTTTTTGCGTTACAAGCTCTAAGTTATAAACTGTACACATAGCATTCTTGCTAATTAGCCAAAATATGAACGGAATAAGTAGCAATCATCGTAACAGAGTAAAAATAAATAGGAACAACAGCTTGTCAACTAACCATTCAGAAACGTCCTGCTGCAACCGAGATGTTTGCACCTCCACCAAAACCTCCGCTGCTTCAGGGTCAGTCTCTGGATCAAATTGATAATACGCTTGAACACATGCATTGCTCTGAGATGACATGTTTATTCCACACTCGTAATCACAGCAAGCATGTTAACGTGACTCTCACCGGCTCATGCCCCGCTCTTCTGCAGGGGGGCGTGGTCAGCTGCTGCTCAGAATTTTCAAAGACAGGCTTGGAAAAGAGCGAAAATGAGCGAAACGAGGCATGGCTAAAAAATGATCTGTTTGGTATTTTGAAAAATAAAATGTATAAATATACCTTATATAGGTATGGTCATACACTATATCATTTAAATATAGCATGATAGGTCTCCTTTAAGTAAGAGATTCCACCAATACTTGACTCGATAGCATGTCTGCATATAAGGGAGGAAACTTATACAAAATGTACACCACCCCAAATTGATCATGTTGTTGATAGTGCTACAGATGCGCTGCGAATAAAATTAGACTCTGTTGCTCCTTTGAAAAATAAGAAAATAAAACAACATAGATTAGCTCCATGGCATAATGCCGAAACCCACAAAATAAAGCAAAAGTCGAGACAACTTGAAAGGATATGGCGTTCCACTAAACTTGAAGAATTTTGTTTAATTTGGCATATTACCCTCAATGAATATAAGAAAGCACTGCGTAAAGCGAGAGCAGCCTACTACTCTTCATTAATAGATGAGAATAATGCAAGATTTATTTTCAGCACTGTAGCCAGGCTGAGCCTTCTATTCCCATAGCACTCAGTAGTAATGATTTTATGTGCTTTTTTAACAATAAAATTGTTACTCTAGAAACAAAATTAATGACCTCTTGCCTTTGACCAGTATAGTGTTATCAACAGCTCCCGGAAACGTAAGTTCTAATATTACACTAGATAGTAAACTAGAATGCTTTTCAGCCATTAACCTTGAACAATTAAATTCAATGATTCTCTCTTCTAAACCATCAACGTTCATGTTAGACCCAATTCCAACTAAGCTGTTGAAGGAAGTTTTTCCATTAATTAGCACTTCTTTATTAAATATTATGAATATGTCTTTATTATCAGGCTATGTTCCACAATCATTCAAAGTAGCAGTGATAAAACCGCTTCTTAAAAAGCACAACCTCGATCCAGAGGTTTTAGCCAACTATAGACCTATTTCTAATCTTCCGTTCCTCTCAAAAATTCTTGAGAAAGCGGTCGCAAAACAGTTGTGTGATTACTTAAAAAACAATGATTTATTTGAAGATTTTCAGTCTGGCTTTAGAACACATCATGGCACAGAGACAGCTCTGGTTAAAGTCACAAATGACATTCTAATAGCCTCCGACAAGGGACTTGTCTCTATTCTTGTTTTGCTCGATCTCAGTGCTGCATTTGATACTATCGATCATGATATCCTATTGCAAAGACTAGAGCACTTAGTTGGCATACAGGGAACTGCTTTAGGCTGGTTTAGGTCCTATCTATTTGAACGCTCTCAGTTTGTACGTGTTAACGATGAATCTTCCACGCAAACCAAAGTTAGCCATGGAGTGTGTAGTGAAATATTTGTATTTATTCATGTTAGCAAACTATGGATAAGCTTAAAATGGGAATAATTTGGGTAAAACTGTGAGCTGGATTTGGGGCCTGTTGACATGTGTTTTTGAGGACAAAGGAAGATGGGGGAAGGTGAGAGCATGTCTTGATTTGCATTCAACTTAGATCTTGCTACAGTGGTTGGGGAAACCTAAGGTCGGAGGTGTTTGTGATATTTGGGGCTGCCAATCAAGGAGGACCAAATGGGAGGATCTGATAACTCCTCCCATTGTCAAAGAGTATAAACACAGACACACACGCGGTGTTCAGCCTCTTTCCTCTGGCTGGCTCACGTGCAAGTAAATTCGGGATCCCAAAGATTAACTGTATTGCATTTGTACTGTATTGATTGTATTGTATTGTCATATTACCATTAAAGTAGATTAACGGTTACTTGGTAGGTCTGGATTCCTTCCTGTATTAACCAGCTTGATAGGGACGCACGGAGATTTGAAAAGCGGACCAGATATCCCTTTTAATCTCTAACAAGTGCCACAGGGTTCAGTGCTCGGACCTATTTTGTTCACATTATATATGCTTCCATTAGGCAATATTATAAGGAATCATTCTGTAAACTTTAATTGTTATCCGGATGATACTCAACTATATTTATCAATCAAGCCTGATGAAATTAATCATCTAAATAAAATTCAAGACTGCCTTAAGGACTTAAAAACGTGGATGACCTTAAACTTTTTGATGTTAAACACGACCAAAACTGAAGTTATTGTACTTGGCCCGAAGAATCTACGAAACAAATTATATAAAGATATACTAACTATGGATGGCATTAATTTGGCCTCCAGTGAGACTGTAAGGAATCTTGGTGTTATATTTGATCAGGATTTATCCTTTAACGCCCACATAAAATCAATTTCAAGGACCGCCGGCGCCTACTTCCATCTACGTAACATTGCAAAAATCAGGCATATCTTGCCTCAAAACGATGCAGAGAAACTAGTCCATGCATTTGTTACTTCAAGGCTGGATTATTGTAACTCCTTGTTATCAGGGTGTACCAAGAAGTCAGTCAAGTCGCTTCAGCTGATTCAAAATGCTGCAGCTCGTGTACTAACCAGAGTTAGGAAAAGGGACCACATTACTCCTGTTCTGGCTGCCTTACACTGGCTCAGACCCGGCGCCAGAACAAATCTAAAGGGAGGGCATATGATTTTCATGGGAGGGCACACAAAACTGTCACGTGCTGCGGGCCTGCGGCACAATATATATCAAACAGCAAGGCCAACGGCATTGCGTAAAGACGCACACTTATCGCAAACATACACAAATAAAGGGCAACATAGAAACCACTTTTGAAACATTGTTGTGCGTGGCAGCACAGACACTGGTAAATCACGAGCAAGGCACACTGGTTACGGATGGCAGCTTCCTCATCGCTGCACTCGGAGAGAAATAGTAGAGACGGAGACGTTGAACTGTTTAGCCCGCCTTGGGCGTGGTTTATGTTCCTATGCACTGCACTCGGACATGCTGTGGAGTGAATCGAGTCACCTCTGAGAGGGAGTTGGTTGACAGCTAAAAAAGCTATAATATCAATGACAGCTGACACGTAATAACGGCTCCGTGCCAGCTGATCTGCACCAAAGTTCTAATTTCCTTATTTGTTTCCTCGCGTATCTGTCTCTCTCTCCACAATCGCTCACATGAAATGTGTTCTTTTGATGCGGCATGCCTTAGCAGTCCTTTATCAGTCTGTAATGCGTGTTTCCTGTCGCAAAAACCTTTGACAGTAAAAGCCGCATCAGATGAAGACGTATTCACTTTAAACTGTCTACAGGGGAATCAAAAGGCTGCGTCTGCTTTTAACAAATCTTCAAGCCATGGTCTGTTGTGTACCATGCAGCGGCAAAAGTGCGCTTCTTTCCTGAAAACAATCTCCCTGGATAACGATCCAGCTTCACCTGCTTGGGTTTATTAACCCCAAGATCATCGCTAACTCAGCCCCGGGGTTTGCCTAGGTCAAGCTTGTGACATTAAGGCGTGCTGCTGCAACGGCAGGTGCAGGGTCGCCAGCAGCACCATCGGCTGCAGTTCTTTCATCGCTATTTCATTTTAATAAATCATTAGACCTTTTAAGCCAATTTTTGATGTCCATTTTCTAATTCAAACAGAAATGGGAGTCTACAGAATGCACAATAAACAAATCCAGAATAGGTGGCAGAGTGTGACGCTGTGATTGGTCTAAATGGGGACGAATCACAAATCACAACAGACACATGCATTTATTTGACGTAGCATGGCGCCTGCGATTTTTTTTTTTAGTTCTGACATCACATACATCGTAGCATAAAAGTTCACAGTTTATTTATAATGAAAAAAATAAAATATATATATTTTTTAATTGTTATAAATAATAAAAAAACGTGTTTATTGGGGAGGGCAGGAATGTCAAATGGGAGGGCCTGGCCCTCCCTGGCCCTCCCACGGCGCCGGGCATGCACTGGCTCCCTATAGAACACAGGATATCATTTAAAATTCTTCTTCTCACCTACAAAGCCCTTAATGGGCAGGCGCCATCTTACCTTAAAGAACTCATTATACCCTACTGTCCTATTAGGGCAGTGGTTCTCAAACTTTTTCTGGCATTCCCCACTTTGAACAGATGGGCCTTTTCAAGCACCACCTGTTCCTCGCCGCTCCAATAAAATGGTAGGCCAAGCTTAAAATGGTCAAATGTATCGTTCTATAACAGGGGTCCCCAACCTTTTTTAGGATGAGGGCTACTTTCAAAAAATAAAACAAGTCGGGGGCTACTTTTACTCCTCTTTTTGAGTTTTTTTGCAGTGTATATATTTAGCACATTTTAACATTATTATATGCTTACCTTTAACCTTTGTGTGCTGTTTGGGTCTGTGGGACCTGTTTTCAGTGAAAAGAAAATGTATGATTTTTTTTAAATGTTGAAGTTAAATGCATCAATCTGGTGCACTTTGAGCACAAAATGAATTTATGGATTGTTATGGAAATCTTTAGACCTAGTCAATACTGTGGAGATACACAAGTCAGAAATATCAAACAATAAATGGTGAAACAGACAGAGTTGTCTTTCGGGTTATTTATTTGAGGCCTCAAAGACACAGGTCTCACAGAACACAGAGTATCCTTAGAGAGTGCGCCCAGAGTAGAAAATGCATACAGGTTATATAGGATTTTGTCAGTTCAACAACATTCCGTCACTTATTAGGAGGGGCCCTGGCAGGAGAGATAAGCTTTCCAAAGGAACTGAAACTGTCAATCACTAATAGATTGAACCAGGGGCCCGTTCAGCAAGAGGGAAGTGATGAAACTTGTCAGCAACAGATGGAGGGCTAAGAAATGGGGAACTTGATTATAAGACGGAAACTAAACAGGAACTTGCCCATTGCCCTGCGCTTGGTACCCAGCCCCCTCATCAAGTTCAGACCTCAGGCGACCTTAAATGTCACTTTCCAGGGAGACAGAGGACATGAACTAAAACACATCACCCAGACCTTACTTCGACATTTTTAAAGGTCATGAGTGTCAATACATCATTACAGACACACTTGCAAAATGCTGACAGAGGTCCTAAGCAGAAATATATTATTATAGAAATTGCTGAAAGTGCTAGTAAAGGTTACAAGCAGAACACATCATTCTAGGAACTGCAGTGGATGTGTCCATGTATGGTCTTATAGAAAGTCTGCACTATAAGAAACCTTAAACTACATATATACAAAGTTTGCCATTACATACCCCCCTTTTGATCATACTTTGATCACTCAATAAAAATGATAGGATAGACTGATATAACACATCAATGAATACACCCCATTCCTGGTTTAAGTAAACACATCACAAACATATCATAGAAAACTGGCTGTTTTTGTGGAGGACAGACTCCGATATATTTTTAAGCATAAGAGGAGGGCACATTTTACTTCGCATGGATTATATTGTAGCCTCGTACTCGGACTCTTCTGATTCATTCTCATAGTCGGGAGTGTGACGGAAAGGAGTGCAAGGTATGAGATTCTCGTAGCTGTGGCGTGGATTCTCGTTTAGCGGGATTGCAGCATACTGAACAAAAGCTGAGGATATCATGCTGGACACGCATTCCTTCAGTACTGGGATAATCAAACAGGTACACATGATTATCAGGCCAAAAATGATCACCAGGGCAAATATGCAGAGGAACCGTTCTATGATTGTCCAGGCTCTCCAGTAGTATCCATATTGCTCACGGTTGCGTTGTCGTCTTTCCAGGCGAGTCCTCATCACGAGGTGGGGATGCTCTATCTGGTGTGTGTATGTATTCGCTCGGATTCTGTGACACGGACAAGTAGACCCCGCACACCGAAAGCACAACACACGAGGAACCAGGGGCATATGGAACCGCTCAGCTGGCACTCGCTTGTGGCACTTCGTGTGGGTCGTGTGAGGTTTGGTGTATGTAGTGCAAGTGTGGTGCTGGTGGTGACTTGGCACGTCACTTGTCGTCGTCTGTTTCTACCTGTTGGTGACTAGGACACGTCACTTGTTGCCGTCTGCTTCTACTCGTTGGTGACTAGGACACGTCACTTGTTGCCCTCTGTTTCTACCGTCTCTCCTGGCCTGTGACTACGACCTTGCAGTGGCGGGCGTGTACCCGCGTAGCTCTCTCGGCGACCTTGACCGCTGTCTGGGTGACGAGAAGCACCTGGTAGGGACCTTGCCAACGGTTGGATTTCCAGCTCTTTCTCCGGAAATCCTTGACCAGCACGAAGTCACCGGGTTCGAGATGGTGAAGTGGACCAGTGGCAGGGGTAGGTAACGCTGCGGCTACCTGACGTCGGATATCTGCTAAAGTGGATGACAGGTTAACACAATATGACAACATAGCATCCTCACACAACGTTGTGGAGGGAAGAGGACATCCTGGAGCCTTGAGTCCTATCTGTGGAGGAGCACCGAAAAGGATTTCAAAAGGGCTGAGTTGGCTCCGTGTTCGTTTCCGCATCCGCATGTACATCAGCACAATGGGCAGAGCTTGTGTCCATGACAGACCTGTGTCTGCACAGCATTTTGCAAGTTTGTTTTTGATTGTGCCGTTCTCTCTTTCCACCGCACCCCCACTCTGTGGATGATAAGCACAATGCTTCCTGATGTCCATGCCTAGGTATTCTCCTATCTGTGTAATGGCCTCATTAGCAAAATGTGAACCGTTGTCGCTAGAAATTTTGTCTGGTAGTCCCCATCTAGGGATGATTTCCCTAAGTAGTGCTTTTGCCACAGCATTTGCTGTCTGTGCTTTTACTGGAAAAGCTTCAACCCATTTGGACCACATGTCAACCACCACCAAACAGTGCTTCTTACCCTCTGATGGGCTAAGCTCAATGAAGTCCAGCATTAGGTGCTCAAATGGCCTAGTGGGAGGTGGATGTGCTCCGGGTCCTGTAACCTTTACTGGTCTACCAGAATTTTGCGTAATGCAAATCAGGCATGCTCCACAGTGCTTCTGAGCTGTCACTGTGAACCCCCTTGTGAACCACTCTTGATTGATAGCTTCTAACATCCCTCCTTTTGACACATGGTCTAACCCATGTGTCAATTTAGCAAAATGGGGCAAGAAATGTCTTTGAAGACATGGATTGGAATTTGGACCAAACCAGATGCTGGCGGTTGGGTCAAATACAGCTCCAGCCGCCTTCCATTGAGCTTTCTCAGTCTTATCAGCTAACTGCTGCATGGACGTCAGTGATGACATCTTGTCAGTTTAGGAGGTGACAGGGATTTTAACAAATGAGTGTGAGTGAGGTGTGAGAGGAATCAGAGCAGCTGCCTTTGCGGCTGAGTCAGCAGGCGCATTTCCTAGGGAAACTGGGTCTGTACTGCTTGTGTGTGCACATTTGCAGACTGCAACTTCAGATGGGAGTAGAATGGCATCTAATAAGCCTGCAATCAGTACGTGGTTAAGCACTGGTTTACCATCACTTTTCAGAAATTGTCTGCACTTCCAAATAGCCCCAAAATCGTGTACTACCCCGAAAGCATATCGTGAGTCAGTGTAAATAGTCACGGTTTTGCCTTCTGCAAACGTGCAGGCTTCAGTTAGTGCGATGAGCTCTGCTGCCTGTGCCGACAGGTGACATGGGAGCGGGCCGGAACGGAGCACAGCTGAATCTGAAACAACAGAAAATCCCACCCGATTAGTGCCCCCCTGGTCGCGAGAGGCAGACCCATCAACATACAAAATTAGATCAGAGTTGGTCAGAGGAATGTCTTTTAAGTCCGGTCTAGGTGTGCACACAATCAGAAGTTCGGCGACACAGTCGTGTTCGTCACCGTCCTCAGGTAAAGGCATAAGAGATGCTGGCTTGAGAGTGTTACATCGCTTGACATAAACATTAGGCATGTCTAACAGACATGTGTGATACCTAAGGTATCGTGCAGCAGAGAGGTGTCACGTGAGGAGTTCAGAGCTTTCTCAGCTGCAGCCACTGCACGGAGACATTTTGGCAGACCAGCAGCTACTGAATCCAGTTTGGAGGAGAAATAGGCCACAGGCCTTTGTTTTCCCCCATGATCTTGAAGGAGAACTGAGGTCATACACCCATGTCGTTCATCCACTGCCTGAGTGAAAGGTTTAGTGTGATCAGGTAGGCCTAGCGTTGGTGGGGATTGAAGAGCCAGCTTCATTTTAATGAAGGCTTCATCGGCCTCAGTTGTCCATGTGAGGTGATCTGTAGGTTTCAACCCACTGACATGCGTAATTGTACGCAGTGGCAACTCAATAGGAGAATAGTTTGGAATAAAAGACCTGCAGTATGAGCACATTCCCAAAAATGACATCATCTGTCGCTTAGTGACAGGTTTTGGTAGAGCTGCCAATGACGCAATACGCTTATCTGAAAGCGTTTTCCCCTCTCCTGAAATGACATGACCCAAAAATGTAACTGTTCTTTTTACATATTGGAGTTTCGACAAACTTGCCTTGTGGCCTTCGGCTGCGAGATGCATTAACAATGCAATAGTATCTGCCTCACACTGCTCTTCTGTGAGGGCGCAAATCATAAGATCGTCAACATACTGTATGAGTGCAGTGCCTTTAGAAACTTGGAGAGAGGCCAAACTTGTACACAATGCCTGGTTGTACACGCTAGGTGATTCACAATAGCCTTGGCACAAACGCGTAAATGTATATGGTTTACCATCATATTCAAACGCAAACCAGAATTGACTATCTTTGTGTACCGGAACACTGAAAAATGCATTTGAGAGGTCGATGACAGTAAAAAATGCTGCAGATGCTGGAACTTGGGAAAGAATCAGATAAGGATTTGGCACCAGCGGCGCGCGAGCGTGTACTGCGGCATTTACAGCTCGTAAATCCTGGACAAATCTCCACTCGTCAGGAGGTTTGTCTCTGATTTTTTTTACAGGAAACACTGGAGTGCGTACCGGGGAATCGTTACACGGAATAATGACCCCTTGTTTAAGCAGAGAGGTAAACACTGGCCGAATGCCATCAACAGCTTCACGTTTCAATGGGTACTGGGGTTGATTTGGACGGAACGTGGACATTAAATACGTCATATCTGTGAGCTGCCCAGAGTGAGTATGGCACATCTGAAAGCGCGGCAGGAAGCTCAGAGATATGGGAATTACCTCATCATCCTCAACCAAGAGCAATGTGCGCAGAACGGCTACGTTCGTGCACATTTCCATTTGATACACGTCACGTGACATAGAGTACATGACATATTCTGTGTGTGTAGGTGCCCAATCAGTGACTGACTCCCAATCTTTAACGATTGGACCCAAATCCCTCTATCTCTCAGTGGGGCCCCTGGCTAGTGAAATGTGTGGACCGCCCCTGGGATTTGACACAGTTTGTGTTGTGTGGGTGTGAGTGCAACAGGAACCAGCGCTGCGCAGCAAACTCCAATAGTTTTAAGCATGAGCTCATCATTCACACATTCTAACAGAAAACTCTCATCATAATATTTACACGGATCATCAATAACGTTAGCAGTACAATGCAAATGAGAAGCCTCCATGAACACAGCAGGTGGAAAAACACGTTGACGAGTCAAACGCAACAATTCCTGAGAATCAGGACATGTCAACAGCCATTGGTACACACTCAACAGTTCTTTATCATCAAATGTGGGATTCTGAACCAGCGTAGGGGATGGTCGTCGGACCTCAAGACCCTCATTTGTAGAAATGAGGTCCAGGCCGAGCCGGAGAATCAGATCTCTCCCCAGTAAATTTATGGGGCAGACAGATGATACAATAAAACTGTGTTTGACTGAGGTGGGAAATGGGTGACTATCATCACCGTTATCTCTACACTGCAGCGGTACAGAAAACCTCTCCTTTACAGTTACCCCAGCCGCTCCTATTGAGTGAATAAATCTACCACTAAATTTACAATCTGGCAAATCTGCTTTCTTCACTACAGAGTGTGTAGCCCCAGAATCAACCAGAAAAATGTAACATCAACGCCCATGACAGCCAAAGTCAGTGTGGGACATTTCTCAAATGCTGTTTCACTGTCATATTTCAAATATATATACCCTCTTTAACCACAGACATATCTTCTACATTTTCCAATTACTCAATAGCATGATGTGTGTGTGTGTGTCACTTCCCTGGTGCTGCTGGCTGAATTTCCGTCTCGCTCAATCGGGCCCCCCTCCTCCCCATCTGGTGTAGGTCAGTTTTTGTGAATGGTGGCCCCGTCCTTGCTGTCCCCCTCTACCTCCACCGCCAGTGTTCTGTGAGCAGTCCCATAATCCAATGTTCAACACTGCCACACTTGAAACATCTTTCGTCAAATGAAGGTCTTGAGGTCCGACGACCATTATTTATTTGAGGCCTCAAATAAATAACCCGAAAGACAACTGTCTGTTTCACCATTTATTGTTTGATATTTCTGACTTGTGTATCTCCACAGTATTGACTAGGTCTAAGATTTCCATAACAGGATACATCTCTCAACACTCAGAGCTGTATACTTTTCAATAATCCAAACATCTTTAGAATATGATCACAACCAATAACAAATCATTTAAACTTGTGTATTCTTATCTTATGTTACCTAGTTAGCATTCTTTCTTTTTATTTATGCATTACTAATCACTCCCCTTTTAAACTGTTTACTGTCCTATAGTACACATTGGAATGATTTCTTACTTTATTTTGTACAACTAGGCTATATTAAATAGATAAAGGTGTGTTTTCTCTCTCTCTCTCTCTGTGTCTCTGTCTCTGTGTCTCGCTCGCTCACAGAGGCTGTGTGCTCCTCCGTGGCGATGATGGCTTGCGTTAAAAGATAATAATAAACATAGGCCTATTTGTAAAATGGGGGGACACAAGCGGGATTTCGAAAAGTGTCACGGTTAAACTCCTTATGAAGTGGTGAGGTGCCGCTCCAAACAACACACTCTCACTCCCTAAGCGTCCAGGAGCGACGTTTGGTCAGTGTCCGTGGCGTCCAGTTGTGACGCTCCTAGGCTCCTTCAGCGTCATAAAGGGACGCAAATAGCTTTCAACTGATTGCAATGTATTCCCATCTGCGGCGGGATTTGACGCTCATGGAAGCACGGCATTCGTTTGTGTCGGCTGCCCTTAAAGGCAATATGAGCGTCCATTCCCATTGGATAACGGAGAATTGTACACCCGGAAGTAAGTATTCCTCTTACTGTCGATTGATTTTACAGTGATATCTGCACTACTCATCTACTAAAAAACACCAGATTATCCTTGTTGATTACACAACATTGATTGGTTTAAATTGTGTGCAATGCTTTTGTATTTTTCCCCTTCGATTCGGAGAAACAAATATTTTTTCGGAGTAAAGGATGGCAGAAGACACTACACTACCCAGAATCCCCAGCTATCGTTTGGACTACACCATGTGCTCTGTTTGACAAACCCCGTGATAGTCCTCAAGCTCTGTGATTGGAGAGTGTGCTCCGAGGGTTACGCCGAGCCTCGAACAGCACTTGAAATGGGATGGAACCACGGCAGACTGTCCAAAACTGGATTTGAACGGGTCCACCGCGTCCCCCGCTCCCCCACCCCGTCCCCAGAACTACACATGCTGGCTATTCTGTTTCGCAAAATGTTCTTTATCTATGGCACGTCTCTACTGGGAGTTGTAGTTTTAAAAGACGTTTTCGTATTTCCCATAATAAGAAGTTGCCAGTATTAAACTGTGTACATCTCTGGAGGTTTAGGGGATAGGAAACACTCAAATTTAAAACATATAATTAATAAATGGGTGAAAATTGCTTGTGTCCATAATGGGCAGCATTAATATATATATACACACATGCCAGCTAAGGTCAGAAGAATGCAGGGTTGTTGGTTGTTCCTAGAGTCTCTAAAAGTACAATGGGAGCCAGAGCCTTTTCTTATCAAGCTCCACATTTGTGGAATCAGCTTCCAGTTTGTGTTCGGGCGGCAGACACCCTCTCAGTTTTTAAGAGTGCGCTTAAGACCTTCCTTTTTGATAAAGCTTATAGTTAGGGCTGATTAGATTCAGCCCCTAGTTTTGCTGATATAGGCTTAGTTTGTCGGGGGACATCTTACTTCTTCCTTCTCTCTGTCTATACCTGTGTACTCTCATGTTCCGATTAACCCAGCTTCCCCAAATGTCTTTCTTTTTGGTGTCTATATACGCCGGGATCCGGAGATATGGATGATCCTGCGGTCCTGTGTCCTGGATCTTGAGTCGTGGCTGTGGTCCTGGATCATAGGTCCTGGATGGATATCCTCGTGGATGCATCTTCCTATTATACACACATGCATTTCCAAACATTTGGACTACCTATGTTGCAAATGTATTATCTTTTCAATTTACACACGGCATCTATTGCACGTCTGTCCGTCCTGGGAGAGGGATCCCTCCTCTGTTGCTCTCCCTGAGGTTTCTCCCATGTTTCCCTTTAAACTGTGGGTTTTCTCCGGAAGTTTTTCCTTGTACGATGTGAGGGTCTAAGGACAGAGGTTGTCGTATTGTCATACTGATATTCTGTACACACTGTGAAGACCACTGAGACAAATGTAACATTTGTGATATTGGGCTATATAAATAAACATTGATTGATAATAAGTAGCAGACTACTATTACTGTTGGTCAATTCAACCTCCTCAACCGTGATTTTTCGTGCCCAACGTTTTTTATTATGATATTTTCTGTGTACAGAAAATATCACGGCTCTTATTAACGACGTTGCCCCCCGTCCAGCAGCTAACAACAATTCAGTTGCCCTCGGTGAAGAGCCTTGCCAGCCCAAGGACTTTACATTCCCTGCCAGGTGGTTTGGAAAGGAAACATTCACCTGATCCTTCAATTCAGGCTGGTTTAAACAGTGGACATGGCTTCACTATATAAAATAAAATGATAATGCGGTGTGCTTCTTCTGTTGCTCTGCAATGGAAAATAAGCTCGTCAGTGCAGACAAGATCAGGGGCCTCATTTATAACGCCGTGCGTAGGATTCACGTGGGAAGGTTGCTTACGTAGTAGAAATCCAAAAAATAGGTACAGGAATTTTCCGACATTTTCCGATTCACAAAATATTGCGTACCGGCGAGGAAAGTGCGTACGGCACTTCCTACGCCGGTTTCCCTTTATAAATCCCAATCGACTCGAAATGCGGCGCAGCTTTTGCGGGCTTCACGTAACGCCCATATTTGCCTATAAATAGTCAAAGAAACGCCCATTCATTCATTCTGACTGACTGCATGAAGGAGATAGCAGGAAATGACGACAGAACAGCTAAAAAAGATATCTCACACCGTGTCAGATTTTGGTTATTTTGGGGAGGTCGAGATAAATCATATTGTTTGGTGGATGCAGTTTGAACCAGAGTAGCAGCATGGAGGTCGGATCGTCACCAAAATAAATAAATAAGTGGTCCGAAAAAGGTTAATGACAAAAACAATACACATAGCCTTCCTCAGGCAGTGTGTTTGTACCGGGGACAGGAGACCCCCCCCTTGATGAGAAACTGTAAGAAATGATCGGAGAATCCCTCCGGAGTGGAGTGACGACTGGATCTGAATAATTTTTTTGTATTTGGTAGTTTGTGTTCCAGCTGTTGATCAGCAACTATATATCCATAATCCACCAGTTAAAGGAAATACAACTAATGTGTTGTGTTATATTAGCTGTTCAATTTACCACATATGGTGTTCTTAGTTTCCATACCTCCTGTGTTTTACGAGCGACTTATCAAGTAGGCGGCGAACGGCATAAAACACGATTAAACGTGATAGTGTAGTGCCCAGGAAAGGGAGGCGGAGGCGGTGTGTTTAGAATGGAGTTCCACTCTTTATTATAGGTTAACATCCAGAAGGTAATACACGTCTGCTCTGCATGACAAGCTAGCAGGACTGAATAGCTAACGCTACAGGTGTTCCCACTAAAGGGTCCGTGTAGCAACACAACAAGCAAGGTGAATTATGGTCCACAATATGGTGTCACCACACAAGCCCCCCCAGAATTCACAGGTAAACAAAATTCGTATGGCGGGGAGGAAACACACGCCTACCCCCACGAGTCCTGCGCACCGGAGCCGGCACAGCGACTTCCGCCTGTGCGGCCCCCGTCAGAGGAGGGATCGGAACAACAGGTCCACACCCCCTGACAGGAATCAAAGCCGGAGGGCGGCCCCGTCTCGGCGGTCGAGCCAGCACCACCGGCCGGTCCACGTCCAAATGAGCAGCCTTCACCCAGTCAATCAAGACGTGCTCAGCCTTGCCGTCCATGTCGACCACCAGGTGCTTGTCACCGTGCTCCAAGACCCGGAAAGATCCATCGTAAGGGGGCTGCAGGGGGCCTCTGTGTGGGTCGTGCCGTATGAAGACGTGCCCAGCCGAGCGTAGCTCTGCGGGAACTTAGGACCCTGCCGCACCGTGCTGCGAAGTCGGAACCGGAGGGAAAGCCTCCGCTGCGTCTCTCAGGAAAACCCGCTGGGCCGTGGCAGACCAGGGAGCTGATGCATTCGGGAGGAAATCTCAGCGGCTGCCCGTAGACCATCTCCGCTGTAGAGCACTGCAGACCTTCCTTAGGTGCGGTCCTCAGGCCCAGCATCACCCAGGGCAGCTTGTCGACCCAGTGACTGTCCGTAAGTCCGGCCTTGAGGGCCGCCTTCATGGAGCGATGGAAGCGCTCGCAGAGGCCGTTAGCCTGAGGGTGGTAAGCGGTAGTCCTGTGCAGCTTAACCCCCAAACCGCCTGCCACGGTGTTCCAGAGTTCGGAAGTGAACTGAGAGCCCCTGTCTGAGGAAATGTCCAACGGGGTGCCAAAACGACACACCCACGTTGCAATGAAGGCCCGGGCAACGTCTGCGGCCGACGTCGAAACGAGCGGGACCGCCTCCGGCCAACGGGTCGTCCTGTCCACCATGGTGAGGAGGTAGGAAAAGCCCTGAGAGGAGGGCAATGGACCAACCAGGTCGATGTTGACGTGGTCAAACCTCCTCTCAGGCACCAGGAAACGCTCCAAAGGGGCCTTTGTGTGGCGGTGCACCTTAGCGCGCTGACAAGCCACGTACTCACCGGCCCAAGTCCTCACGTCCTTCTTCAGCCCATGCCAGACGAACTTCGCGGCCACCAAGCGCACCGAAGGCTTAACGCCGGGGTGTGACAGTCCGTGCACAGCCTCGAACACAGAGCGCCTCCAGCTGGAACGACTGGTCGCGACAGGCCCGTGGAGACGTTACACAGGAGGGTAACGCCCGCGTCGCCGAACACCACGTCCTCCAAGCGCAGCCCCGCGCCCTCCACCTTCAGAGCCTGGATGCCGGGATCTGTGACCTGGTCTGCCGCCATGCGAGTATAGTCCAGGCCCAACTGGACGGCACCAATGACGACTCTGGAGAGGCAATCAGCAACCAGGTTCGACTTGCCAGCCACGTGCTTAATGTCCGTAGTGAACTCTGATATGTAGGACAGCTGCCGCTGCTGACGTGCCGACCAAGGCTCTGCCACTTTTTACATGGCGAAGGTGAGCGGCTTGTGGTCGACAAACGCCGTAAATTCACGGCCTTCCAGCATGAAACGGAAGTGCCGCACGGCCAAATAAAGTCCAAGGAGCTCTCGGTCAAAGGCGCTGTACCTGCGTTCTCTGGGCGTCAGCTGGCGGCTGAAAAAGGCGAGTGGCTGCCAAGCGCCCTCCACCTGCTCGTGCACCGCGCCGACCGTGTAGTCCGACGCGTCCATTGTGATGGAGATGGGAACCACAGATGATGGGTGTGCCAGCAAAGCCGCCTGAGACAACGCGGTTTTGACCTCAGCAAAAGCGACGTCCGCCTCTGCTGTCCAGTCGATCGCCTGGACGGGGGTCTTGCCTTTCAACGCTTCATAGCGGCCGCATGATGTGTGCGGCCCGGGCGATGAAACGGTGGTAGAAGGTCACCATCCCCAGAAACTCACGGAGCGACCGGGCTGTGAGCGGGCGAGGAAAAGCCGCAACAGCCTCCACCTTCGCTGGCAGAGGTGTCGCACCGCCCTTGGTGACGCGGTGCCCCAGGAAATCAATGTCAGACACCCCGAACTGGCACTTTGCAGGATTGATGATTAATCCGTGTTCGTTGGGCCGCGTGAAAAGGGCTCGGAGGTGGGACAGGTGCTCCTGCACTGAAACGCTGGCGACGAGTATGTCGTTGAGGTAGAGAAACACAAACGGCATGTCCCGCTGCACCGAATCCATCAGGCGCTGGAACGTCTGAGCGGCATTCTTGAGCCCAAAAGGCATCCGCAGGAACTCAAAAAGTCCAAAAGGTGTTATCACTGCTGTCTTGGGAATGTCCAGGGGGTGCATGGGCACCTGGTGGTATCCACGCACCAGGTCCACCTTGGAAAACATCCCCGTACCGGCCAGATGCGCCGAAAAGTCCTGAATGTGCAGCACCGGATAGCGGTCAGGCGTAGTGGCGTCGTTGAGTCGGCGGTAATCCCCGTACGGGCGGAACCCGCCATTCGGTTTGGGGACGACGTGCAGGGTGGAAGCCCAAGGACTGTCGGAGCGGCGGACAATGCCCAGGCGCTCCATGGTTGCGAACTCCGCCCTCGCCACAGCCAGCTTAGAAGGGTTCAACCGCCGGGCCCTGGCGTAGACAGGAGGCCCCTAGTCACGTGGTGCTCCACGCCATACTTAGTGGTAAGCGCCGAGAAGGTGGGCAGCGACAGGTCTGGAAACTCGGCCAACAGTCTGAGAAACGTGTCTGCCCCCGAGAGCGAGCCCGACGCTGCGCTGCCAAGTGTACACACGAGGGAAGAAAACGTTAAGGCATCAACCAAACGCCTATTCTTAACGTCCACTAAGAGTCCATGAGCACACAAAAAATCCGCTCCGAGGAGGGGAAAATAAATGTCCGCTGTCACAAAATCCCAGCTGAAATGCTGTCCTCCGATGCACAAACACATAGGCCTCATGCCGTACGTGCGAATGGGTCCGCCGTTAGCCGTCGTCAACCGCGATCCATACCCACCGCGGTCCGTGCCCACCACGGGTGACGTCTTCACTCGACGCGGGAACTACGCTCCGTTGAGCGCCCGTGTCACACAGAAACAGGCCCCCCGAAACGCTGTCGCTGACGAAGAGGAGCCTGCCCGTGCCGCCGACGCTTAGGGCCACTACTGAGCGCCGGCCCCTCCGTTTCCCGGGGGTTTGTAGTTGCACGGAGCAATGCATTCTTAGCCATTGTCCCGAAACTTGCGTGGTAAAAGCACTCTCCGGTGTCTCCCCGCCGGCTCGAAACTGCCGTGTCCGGCCCCCGCCATGCTCTCGTCTGCAGATGGGCCACTGAGCGTTGCGGCTAACGTCTCTGCCCCGGGCTGTTGTGTAGCCAGGAAAAAACGATCCGCTTCATCAGCCAAGGCACGGGGCTCCGTGACAGGCGTGTTGGCCAGCGCCGTCTGGACCCGGGGAGGAAAGTGACGCAGGAAAATCTCCGTGAATAAAATCCGGGGATCTTCCCCCCCTAGCCGATTTGGCATTTTCTCCATTAGCCGAGATGTCTTGCTGTCTCCTAGGCCTTGAATGTCAAGTATCTGGCGGGCCCTCTCCTTAGCAGATAAGCTAAATGTCTTAAGGAGAAGAGCCTTAATCGCCGCATATTTGCCATGGTGTGGGGGGTCTTTGATAAAACCAACCAACCTGGACGACGTGGAGCCTCCTAGCGCTGCTACAACATGGTAGTATTTCAGGTCCCCGTCACGGACCTGTCGGCAGGCGAAGTGCGCCTCCACATGTGCAAACCATGCCGCCGCGGCATTCTCCCAAAACTCCGGCAGCTTTACGAAAACATCGCGCTCAGCCATGTTCGTTAATTTTCCAGAAACTTTCTCGGAAAAATCGGGGTCACCAGTGTAGTGCCGAGTAAAGGGAGTCGGAGGCGGTGTGTTTAGAATGGAGTTCCACTCTTTATTATAGGTTAACATCCAGAAGGTAATACACGTCTGCTCTGCATGACAAGCTAGCAGGACTGAATAGCTAACGCTACAGGTGTTCCCAGGGGCGGACTGGCCATCTGTAGAATCTGGAGAACCACAGAACGGCCGGTCGTCAAGGGCCGTTGACGGCCGGCACTTTAAAAAAAAAAAGGTTTAATGTCATCATTTAAATTGCGCTGACGGCCGACAGAGGGCGACAGCGGCCGCTAATGCAGTTGTGTGGTTCTTATCTGTCAAATAATCACACACGAAGAAGAATAAAGACCGGCCACACGAAGAGAAGGGATTAGACGCCGCGGCAGACAGGGAGAATGAAAAAATATGGATAAAAATCAAAGAAAACGAAAAGAAAAAGGTGGGCCGAGAAGGCAAGAGAAAAAAAGGTGAAGTCACTCGCAGGTGAAGCATATACATGTCGCACATTGACTGACCTTTTTGGCAGCAGCGCTGCTACAAGCACTGCAGCAGCAGCTTAGAACAAGTGCAAGATGATGAAGAGAATGATGAGGGCGCGAGTTCAGATATACAGCCAGCCTCCTGCGTTCACGATAAGGGGCAGAGTTGAGCTGCTGGAAGAACCAGCTCAACTGGAACATACAAGTGCAGGGCAAGAGCAAGAGGTGGGTGAGAATTATCCCTTGAACTCAGTGGCGCTTTCTCCTGGAGGCCAAGGGAAGTCAGGCTTCCCCTGTTTTTTTGGATTGTAGTTATAATTTTAATAAATAAATAAAAACACTGTGTTTAGTTTCGGTAATTATTCTGCCGGCCCGTCTCTCCCCCATTCTCATTGAGTATTTTACAAAGAGTGAAACAGCGACCCTCTAGATGTTATGGTGAAACAGTAGATTGCACTCTCTGTTGCGAGAGGAGGCCAGCCAAAATTGGCTTCCCTTGGTGAAAAAAAATTGAGGGATTGACCAATCAGATGAGGCTTACGTCATGCCTCACAATCCAATCAAATCGCATCAACTTCAGTTCGTATTGTAACTGTCATCACTGCCCTTAAAAAGTAGCAAGCAACTGAAGCAAGTGCAATTATGGAGGGTGGAGATTTGGAGTATTTCATCAAAAATAATTTTACTAAACTTCCGCTACAGTAGTGTTAATTTCGTCAGCTATTTTTTTATTTAGTTTTAGTCTTAGTCCTGTGTTAAATTTCCTTTTTAGTTTTAGTCATATTTAATCACCTTCATCCTGTTTTTATTTAGTCAAGTTTTAGTCGACTAAAAGTCTGAGCATTTTAGTCTTATTTTAGTCGACTAAAACAGTAACTATTTTAGTCAATATTTAGTCGACTAAAAGTCTGAGCATTTTAGTCATATTTTAGTCAAAGAAAACTAATTATTTTAGTCTACTTTTTGTCAATGAAAACTTGAGTCTTTTTTAGTCATCAGATTATATAGAACATTTCAGTCAAACTAGTCTAGCCAAAACCAATAATTTGTCATTTTAGCATATATAAATAAATAGGATTATATCTTGTCCTTATTTGATGAAAAATACAGGTTGAATGATTAAGAAGCTTTGCAGAGAGTATCTGGTCAGGTTTGTGGTATTTTCACCAGCTTTGTTATGGCCACATTGCTTCCCTTCTGATGAAACAATGCATTCGCTTTTTTTCTCCGCCTCATTGTAGCTAAAATGGGCCCAAATATCACATCGTTTCTTTCTCCCAAGCAGTGGTGGCTTTAGACTTTTTCGTTGTCAGTCATTTTGACGGACAGGATCGTAACATTTCCGTCATAATCCATTATTATCCGTCGAGTGCACAATTTATCACTCACTCGCGCTGACGGGGGGTATTCGGTTAACGCGAGTGCGACCACTGCTCCCAAGCCCTGTTGTTGCCATTTTATTTTCTGTTAAATAAGGTTAGTTAGACCATGAGTTAGACCCGAGTCTTCCTGACAGTTCATGTTTTGCCGCTGCCCGGTGTAATTCAAATCTACCGCCGCGCGCACCAGAGACACACAGCTGCTGCCCTGCCGCTGCACCGGAAGTGGAACTGCTGGGAGAAAAACTGACTATCAGAGATGTAACGTTATCTTTGATAATATTTCGTCTCCTCATTTTTCGTCAACGAAAGTAAAGAGAGATTTTGGCATAGTTTTTATTTAGTAAACTACATTTTCGTCTCGTTACTTTTCGTCAACGATAATGCATGATGATTTCGTTACAGTTATTGTTTACTGCCGTCGGTGCCGTCTCGTCATCGTTTCGTTTTCGTCATGGAAAAAAAGGTCGTTGACGAACATATTTCGTCATAGTTTTAGTCAACACAATTAACACTACGCTACAGCAGCAACTAAAAATGCAATCTGATGACAGGCCAATGATCAAACTGGAGCTGTGTACAGAGAGGAAAAAAGGAGTGAATCGGACGTAAAACTTTAAATAATAAACAGCGGATTTCTAACATTTGACATTTCATGTGGCCGGACTGGGTCAGTTTCCAGGGCTGAATTTTAGTCCCAGTCCGCACCTGGGTGTTCCCACTAAAGCAGCGGTGCCCAGTACGTTGATGGGGGCAATGCTGGTAGATCGCGAGTCATTAAAAAAAAAAAATACAGCTCCGTTAAAATAGACAAAACAGGTTTTGATCCCTCCTCCCTTGGCCATGTTCTGTCGCCTATTAGCATTTTTTTTTTTTTTTTTTTTTTTTAACAAATTGTACGGTGTCCTTGGGTGTCATGAAAGGCGCCTAAAAATAAAATGTATTATTATTATTATATATACAGTGCAATAAGCTTCTTAGTGCAATAATAAGCTACATGGACGTTAATCTAACGTCGGTAATATTAACTTTATTTAATACAACATTTACGGTACTAGATTTACATCATACAGCCCATGTAGTATAATATTTTACAAATGATGAATTACAGCAAACATGTGCAATATATCCATTATTACAGCTCCGTGGGATGGCACTGGCAGTAAGGCGATATGTGTCCGTTGTTATTGTGCATCCATGGGTAAAGATAAATGCATGTAGTGCTGAACCATGGATGTATAATAAGAACTGGATACAGCGTGGGAGGCGGGGCCTCATTCATTCCTATGAGAGTTGCTCAATGGCGCATGGATGACAAAATGGCCCAACTTTTCAGAGAGCGAAACGTCACAGATTACCCGGCATGCCTGAGAAGTACCCGTATGTGTACTCATAGAGCATGCGCAACTTTAACCACGCCGCCCAAAAGGCTCGTTCACATTAAGCACGTGAATTTGCGTACACGTAACAGCACCGCACGTTCATGACAGCATGGTACTGGATTTATATTAACGAGGCGGCAGTTAGCAGCTAGCGGCTAGCTAGTAAATTATGCTAAGTTACACATCAATCGTTATGTACTTTTATATTATGCTGACATCAGCATCTAGTGATATCCAAGCAACAGAGCTTCATTTAGCATGATACTTGTGTGGGTTGTACATGAAACCACTTGGTAATATATAAAAATGTATATGTTGAAGCCTGTTATGATCAATTGTGAGTTAAAACTGTATCTAAAAAGTAAAGCTGATGATGGATTACTGTGGTGGAGTTAAAATAACAATAGCCTATTTCTTTTTGAAATGTGATGGAGTAAAAGGATAGTAACTGTGATTATTCATGTTAAGTAGCCCACAAGTAACTAAAACAATTGAAAGTGCAATAAGAAGCTACAGGAACGTTAATCTACGTCGGTAATATTAACTTTATTTAATACAACATTTACGGTACAATATGTAATCATACAGCCCATGTAGTATAATATTTTACAAATGATGAATTACAGCAAACATGTGCAATATATCCATTATTACAGCTCCGTGGGCTGGCAGTAAGGCGATATGGGTCCGTTGTTATTGTGCATCCATGGGTAAAGAGAAACTCATGTAGTACTGAACACGTAACTTGAACGTGCCGGGCGGCGCGGTCCCGTGGGTTAGATGCGCTTTCATAATGCAAAGGGAAATAATTCTCAGAATAACGTTATTAGCACATTTTTACAACTTGAGGAACGAATGTTTTTAATAAGGCCTATACAAACGTTCATACTGGGTAGTTTATTTAGTTTAAAAAAAATTATCCAACGAGTTACAGACCACTCTTTCCCAATGTAAGTCAATGGGAAAAAGTGTTTCCGGGCCCAGCAACCTAAAGGAAGTGTAGTACCGCCGTTTGACCAGCACGAATATTCTCATCAGACTCCGGCGCACTTCCTGGGGGCTTGGGAGAGAAGCGCTCCAAGGTGTGGTTAAATGTTACCCGTCTTGAGGTGGACAATGCTCCTTGCCAAGAGTGTTTAGCATGTAAGGGCGGTAACACGAGCAATTTGTCTAAACATTTATCAAAAGTGCTCCACATTCAGACGGAGAAATGCACCGGGCTCGACTGTCTTTCTAGTAGCCCTGTAGCCCCCCATCCACGAGTAACGTTTCCACGTCAGGTCTTATTATGTATGCTAGCAGCAACACACGGAGTTAACTCAATTATACAAACATGGTTTAATGATGAGAGGAAACAGAGTTACTCTTTATTTTGTTACAGTTTCAGCTATTCTGTTTACAGTTCTGTCATCAGATTATTTAATACGATTTGTTAAAACATTGTTGTTTCTTTTGATGTGAAATATTATTTGTTTTATTTAAATAAAAAGCAATGTTAATTTTGTTCACAATTTGTTAAGTTAATTTAATATATGTATTTTTGAATCAAGTATTCATCTTTATTGTCTTCATTGTTAGTTTCCACATGCCTAAAACAACCTCAAGCTAAATCTAAAAGTTTATGGCTAAATAAGAGCGTTTGAGAAATTGTGCAAGGCATACAGTAATAGTCCGAATAGTCGATTAATCGTTTCATTAATCGATAGATTAATCGATTATCAAATGAGTCGTTTGTTGCAGCCCTATTATCCCATGTATAAATAAAACGTGTTATTCAACAACCCTTGCAATTTGGGATTTTATTTTTGGTTGGTAGACCTCGGTGAGCTGGTCATTTCAAAAGTAGCTCACCAGCCAAAAAAGTGTGGGCAGCCCTGCACTAAAGGGTCCGTGTAGCAACACAACAAGCAAGATGAATTATGGTCCACAATATGGTGTCACCACAATAGTATATAAAACCATGCTCGTATCTACAACCTATAGAAATGCAAAACGGCGTCAGTTTAGACGTAATTCTATCCTCCTGCTTACCGCATCATTCATGAGAAAACATTTCATAACATTAACACAACATATTCGAGGTGGTTTTAAATAACATATCCGTATTTGAATGAATAATCATAGGTTTCTAACAGTGACAATTTACACATTTTACACAATTGCAAATGTTTGTGAATTCGGCTGTGCGATATGCTAGAAAAGCGCTAAATTAAAGTATTTATTTATTTCTCCAAGTTATGTTTTTGTGTGCACTGAGGAGTCTCAAACAGGCGTTTGTTTAATCATTTTAAGATTGGCTTTAATCAATGTTTGAAAATGAATTCTTCATATATGATAAATGAGAGGTAACATTTTATTTATGGTATTATTTCCACATATTTCTCTTAAATTCAGAGTTACACGTTATATTTTCAGATGGTTGCTCTGCGTTCACTTAAAATAAATAAATAAATACTTTAATTTAGCGCTTTTCTAGCATATCGCACAGCCGAATTCACAAACATTTGCAATTGTGTAAAATGTGTAAATTGTCACTGTTAGAAACCTATGATTATTCATGTAGGCCTATTCCGTTTTAATCTGTCCAATCTCTGTTAACTCTGCATCTGTTATTGTTATCTAATCCGGTGCGCAGTGCGCGCTATAAAGTTCACGTGCGTTGTTATTGCTACACGGCTGCGTCTCAATCAACAATAAATCGTCTTCTGATTAGAAAAACCTGCTGCATTCCGTGTGTGAAATCCCCCCGCACCCCCAGCTCTGACTGACTTCCCGTGTCCCTGACCTTTTTATATCCTGCTTCTTTACACATATTCTCTCCAGTACAGACACTTTGTGAGTCTCCTTACACACATATGTATGTAGCCTACTATAAGACCAGTGGCGTTTCTATATGTACAAAAGTGGTGGGGCACAAAAAACTCAGATGTCTATATATAAGCTTCTGCAGTGAGGTTCATGGCTGGTGAGGCACTGGCACTGACTCTTCAGGTTTACAAATATTATATTTTGACCTAAATCAAAATATAATATTATTTTCAAAAGCCTCTTTAGTCTGATGCTTCAATTAATTTTAAACAGACAGTTCAACAGAAGGATACCCAAAAAATGTAATTTTATCATTTAAATATTTAATTGTTCTCTCTTAAGGCATGGTCACACTGCCCAAACGCATGAATTACGTATGAATTTCGCACACATTTTTAGTCTTACGCGATACATCTGTCATTTGCGTATTTCATCATTTTTTCTGACGTGGAACCTCAGTGGTTGTATGTGGATGTACGCCCGATCATCGTTTTACGCGATTCCTGGTTTTGAGCAGCTCAAAAATCAGTTTGCGTAAGACTTTACGCAGTTTTAAGCTGTTTTCACGTTATTTCTGCGTAGGTTGCGTAGTTCTTACGTGGACAATGCGCTAAATATGCGTAGAATATTAGTGATTGTTTGCGAAAATGTTGCCGCTATCGCGTTCATCGATGACTTTTCACTGAAGAATAACAGACATATCACGCATGTTCCGCACTAGTAACACGTATATTTCACTTAAAATCACTGACAATCTCTTAAAAAAATCTTTATTGGCGTATATACCTCTAACAGAACACGTAAATAAGCGCATGCAATACTTATGAAATACTGATGAGTCACTGATGTATCACTAACAACTCACGTATGATTGGCACTATATAAAAGCGGCTATTTTTTCAAGTCCTGCCATTATTGTCCTGCTGCCAAGGGGTACACATCTCATCAGCATGAACCCCCAGAGGAGAGATGTCCTAGTATTCCTGCTCCAGAACCAGAATGATCAGCTGCTGCACGTTCATGAGATGTTGGCCAGGAGAAGGAGAAGAAGGAGGAGAAGACAAGCTAGAAACATCTGGGTGAGAGAGTGGATCTTTAGAAGACCAGAGCTGGGCTTGTATGATCGACTTATGGTGGAGCTCCGCAATGAAGACCCAAGATCCTTCCAGAACTTCATGCGTATGCCTCCAGACATGTTTGACGAGATTGTCCAGATGCTGACCCCCAGAATTACCAAGAAGACAACCAACTGGAGAGCTCCCCTTGATCCTGGTCTGAAGGTGGCCCTTACCCTTCGTCACCTAGCATCTGGCGCCAAGTACCGTGACATGCAGTATACCTGGAGGGTCCCCCACAACACTATCAGCAATGTTGTCAGAGAAGTCTGCGAGGCCAGTACCGAGATGAGTACCGAGATGAGCAGATGTCACCTCCCACCACTCAAGAAGGCTGGCTGGAACTGGAAAATGACTGGTACCAGAGATGGAACTTCCCCCACGTCATCGGCGCTATTGATGGCAAGCACGTGGCATGCAAGGCTTCCCCTCACTCTGGTTCTGAGTACTACAACTACAAAGGCTTCTTCAGTATCATCCTCTTTGCTATGGTGACGTCTGATTACAAGTTCCTGTGGGTAGACGTGTCTGGTAATGGCTCCTCCTCAGATGCTCATATCTACAACAACAGCGAGCTGCGTGAAGGCCTGGAGCACAACAACATCATGGGATGGCCACAGCCAGAGCCTTTGCCCCACGACACTCAAGATGTGCCATACTTCCTGGTGGGAGATGACGCCTTCAGCCTGAGAACCTACCTGATGAAGCCCTACGGTACCAGGAACCTTGACAGGGAACCAAGAATCTTCAACTACAGGCTGTCAAGGGCCAGAAGAGTGGTGGAAAATGCTTTTGGCATCCTTGCCAACAGATTCCAAGTTCTTCTGAGCACCATGAACCATCACCCTGATAATGTAAGGCTCATCGTCAAGGCCTGTATGCTCCTACACAACCTCATGCGGACTCGGTACCCTGTGCTTCAGAATCGCCTGGTCGATGTGCAAGGCCCGAATGGCAACATGCAACCTGGTGCCTGGCGAGAGGGGAGAAACTTGGAAGACACCCGTGTTGTTCAGGCACCCAACAGAGCATCCAAGGAAGGCAAGAGGCAAAGGAACTTGTTGAGGCATTGGTGCAACTCTCCAGCAGGTGCTGTCCCCTGGCAAGACCGGATGGTGGACGTCTAGACAACCTGGAGTCAGGAGGCTGTTATGTTTTATTGTTATAATGGAATATGAAATAATTTGTATTTTGTATGTTTCTGTATGTTTCTGTTATATGTAGTATATGTTTATTGTGGTATGTTGAAGAACTTTTTTCATGTTTTGTCTAGTGTTTTGTACTGTACTTCATTTCTTTTAAAGACTATTTATTACAACATTGATAACACTTCACACCACCATGTCTATTCATGTTCACATGTCAAGCATACCAACTTCCACACAAAACAAATAACTAGTAGCTAAAGAAAATTTCATTTATTCAACAATAACAATAACAATCTTCTGCTGCAACTAGTTCTAGTCAGAGTCACTGTCCTTCTCATCACGGTGAGGAGCTGGAGGTGTATTCAGGGACTGTGTGCTGGGTCTGTTGGAGCTGGGGGTCGGCAAGAGCTGGCTGTCAAGGCTGAAGGCGGAGAGGTGTATTGACCCATCGAGAACTTCTTGGCTTGTTTGCAGAAGATTGAAACTGGATGCCGACATGCGCTGCTCACCAGAAGCAGCAGAGGAAGTGTGACTCTGGCTCTGGTGAGGCTGCTGGTATTGACTAGGCTGCTGCTGCTGGTACTGCTGGTACTGAAGACCTTGATGCTGGTACTGCTGGAAAGGCTGCTGCTGGTACTGAGGAGCCGGCTGCTGCTGGTAGTGAGGATCCTGCTGCTGCTGGTACAGAGGAACTTGCTACTGTGATTGGTGGAAGACAGGTGGAGCAGACGTGGCCTGGGCAGGTCTTGCAGGCTGAGGAGCTGGAGCAGTGTCCTGGGAAGCAGAGTCAAGGAGATTAGAGATGCGGGTCTTCAGCTGCTGGTATTGCTCTGCTGGTGCTGCACGCAGGCTGTCCGACACATATTTAATGAACACCTCACGCTCAGAGGACTGGCCAGGTTTCTCTTGTATGAGCTGAGCTAGCAGTTTTTGGTTCGCCTTCATGGTGTCTCTCAGCTCTTTCATCCACTCTTCCTCCTGGTCGCCCCTCTCCCTCTTCCTCTTCTTCATGGGTCTGGAACTGTGGCCTGCCTCGGCTGCCTCGGCTGAAGTCCTCTCCACCACCTCCAGGTTGGCATCAAGGGAAGTCGGTGCTTGCTCCTGGTCACTGTCTGGCTCAGAGTCACTGACACGGGCTGGTTGGGTGGACGAGGTCATCTGCAAGTTGACCATGGGTGCTGACTTGGTAGATGGCAACTGGGTCTTGTAAAACTTGCAGTTGTCGATGATGAATTGTTCCCGGTCTGTGTACTTCTTCAATGCCTGGCCAAACTTCACCTTGTTGAGCCGGACATACCAGTCCTTCACAGACTTCCACCAGCCCATGATGTGCTCTACAGACATACCAATCTCAGCAGCCTTGGCACCCCAGATCTCCCTGCGCTTCTTGTAGTCTCGATGGCCCCGCCGCCACGCTGCTTCATGCTCTGCCATCCACTCAAGCAGACTTTCTTCCTTCTCCGCTTCAATGGAGTAGTCATGCTTGGGATTTGCTTTCCCCTTGGACTTGCCCTTGCCCTTGCCCTTGCCTGCAGAGGGTTCATGACGGTTATCTTCAGCACCAGATTTAGCAGCAGCGTCATCAGCAGCAGCAGCAGCAGGGGGAGCATGCACCTCGGCTTGGATTTCAAGAGCAGGTGGAGGGCTCGGGGACCTGGCGACCTCTTCATCTTAATCTTCAGCGGCATTATTTTCAGTAGGAGCAGGCACAGCATCTACTGGAGCATCTACAGGCACATCTACTGGAGCAGTTGGGGCCTTCCTCTTCTTCTCCCTGGTCTTGGATGGCTGACGGCCTTTCTTGGGAGGCATGGTCTCTTCTCTATAGTATGATGTGGTGGCTTCGACTGTTGAAACGGTAATGCCACACCCCCGTCAGTGCCAGCTTATATATGCGCGGAGCGGATGCGATAGTGACGCCCGTTGTTAGCGGCTCATGAGCGATCCATAAGTGATTCCTGCGTGATTCATGCGCGACCTATACGCAGTTCATTAGGGATAGAGCGCAGGTTATGCGTGGAGCTTTCGTCGTTCACAAACACCTATTGGCCATGTTTGGGGGCTATGCTCTGATTTGCGCTGAAGTGCGTGCTTTGTTAGTGATTTGTACGTGACATTTCCGTAGTTCTTGCGCAATTCATCAGTGATTTTTCATCACGTAAATCAGCAAAAATTGTCAAATTCTCCACTAACAATCACGCACAACCAAATCTTAACAACATTTTTACGTAATTCATGCGTTTTGGGCAGTGTGACCATGCCTTTAGTAAGATCCCATTTTCAATAAAATTGTGGTCTTACCTTGACTTGAAGATAATAATAATAATAATAATACATGGGACTTTTATAGCGCTTTTCATGAAACTCAAAGACGCTTTGACAGAGAATTAAGAGGAGAAAAAATGTCAAGAGAAAACAAAAAATAATAAAAAAATGGATAACAAAGAAATACAAAAAGAGATAAACAGAACAGAAAATAGGGGGGAGGGGTTGAATGCAGTGTTGAACAGGTGGGTTTTGAGTGATGTTTTGAATGCTGTGAGGGAGGAAGTGTTGAACAGGTGGGTTTTGAGTGATGTTTTGAATGCTGTGAGGGAGGAAGAATCTCTGATGGATTGGGGTAGTGAGTTCCAGAGGGTGGGTGCAGCAACGGATAAGGCTCTGTCGCCCCAGGACTTGAGGTTGGTCCGGGTGGGGAGGGACAGGAGGTTGGCAGTAGCAGAGCGGAGGGAGCGAGTGGGAGTGTGTCTGTGGAGGAGGTCAGTCAGGTAGGATGGGATCAGGTTATGGAGGGCTTTGTATGTCATCAGGAGGATCTTGTACTGAATTATCTGGGGGATGGGGAGCCAGTGGAGCTTGATGAGGATGGGTGTAATGTGTTCACGGATTCGGGTGTGGGTGAGTAGACGGGCGGCGGAGATTTGGATGTATTGAAGTTTTTTGAGGATTTTTGCAAAACTCAATACAATCAAGTCCAGATTAAAATATTCTCTCACAAACCGTAGAGGAGGCTGTTGCAATAGTCCAGATGGGAGGTGATGAAGGCGTGGATGAGGGTTTCGGCAGCAGTGGGAGAGAGGGATGGACGTAGACGGGCGATATTTTTAAGGTGGAAGAAGGCTGTCTTTGTGATCTGTTCGATGTATTTGCTGTAGGAGAGGGTTTCGTCAAATATGATGCCTAGGTTCCGGATGTGAGGGGCGGTTTGAACTGGGAAGATGAAGTCCATTTGCCTATCCTTCTGGACAAAAATCTCTATTACTTTTTTGTAAAAGTCCTCCTTATCTTCTTGTAGTTTCAAAAGTCTATCATAAATCTAAATGATGGATTTATGATTCGAAAATTATAAAAGTAGGGAAGACATGTGGATATTATCCGGCTGAACAAAACGTACATTTATCTAACAGCTACGTTTCCCACAGATCTTATTTTGATCTATTTTCTAAAATCCTATGGAGAAATCTCATTGCTTTTTTGTGGAGGGAAGCCATGCGCAGCTTACTTCCTGGTTTTAGGCAAGCGGCAAACTCTGGGGAAGAGCCGGGACGCCAATACGGAAGTGCCACACACTGCAGTTCATCTAGTGGCCAGTAGGAGCAGGCTGCAGAAGGGAGCAATTTCCATAGACCCCCATGTTAAAATGCCCAACTTTACAGCAGAAATAAACATGTTTACATCGTGGTTCAAAAAACCATATTCTCTGTATAGTTAGATTCCCCCTTCATGACTACTGTGTGGGGGGTGCATTTTTTCTCAACTCATCTGTTTAATTAATATTAAGCCTTAAACCTTTTGCATAAATTAGGGCGTGGTCACTTTGATGGACATGTACATGCCTCACTGTCAGCTAACAGCAACTTGTCCACTCTGCTAGGCTACAACCATAGAGGCTATAACGTTAGTTAGTTGTAGTTACTGTACTTGACCCTTTAGCCGTGTTCGTGGTGATTGTGCCTTTTAGGGAATATTGTTACAAATACCAGACAATTAAAATGTTGTGCTGTGCGCTTGAATGTACTAACAGAACTTCCAAGAAGTCTAAAATTATAATATTATACATGTTAACCCCGTTCGCAGGTGTTTGTGTGCTTGGTAGCTTAGCTTGCTACTTATTAGCCAGCTAAGGACGTAACCCTTTATACATACATATACTATTTCCACTGCAGCGGGGTAGCCCCGTTTAAGCGTCCCTAAGCGTCCTCGCTCAGGCCTCGGGCTGCCTCGCTGGCCGTCCGAGGCCGTGGCGCATTTCCATTACAGTTTAGGACCTGGGGTAGCAACGCAGTGTAGGCGGAGCGATCAGCTTTTTGGGCGGAGCGACGCTGGGTAAAACTGCAGTGGCGTCATCTTCAATGCGACACAACTCACAAAACTATCCCTTGCCAAGCTGGCTCTTAAAACCCTTCCCAGACACTGGACGGCTGACAGCAGAACATGTGGTATACAACAAGAAAATTTGCAGCGCACGGGTAGTGGTTGAAAACGCATTTGGTAGACTGAAGGGAAGGTGGCGTTGCCTCATGAAAAGAAATGACTGTGATGTGAAACTTGTGAAATCCATGGTGCTGACATGCTGTGCTCTGCATAACCTCTGCGAGAGTCATGGAGAGGACTATGATGATGGGTGGAATGCACCAGCAGCAGCAGAGCCTGGGGTAGCAGTGGCTCATGGGGCAGAGGAGGAGGGCACTGACATCAGAGAGGGTTTGATGCGCTAGCTGAATACCTAAATATGCATTATATTGTATTCATTGTATTGAACATAAATACATCTTTTTTTTTTCATATACATGTGTTTGTCAAATGTTTTAAACAAATGTTGTTATCTGAATTGAATATTTAGTAAATATTTGAATTTCAAGCACCAGTAAGTACTGCCCCATAATAAGAACATTTGAGGAAATATCAGATCATGAAAAGAAAATCTTTCTAATAAATTAAGCGAATATCAAAGCTAACTATAAACATAAATACTAAAGTGTAAAACACAGCAAAACTATATTCATAAATGCAAGTGTAAAATAGTGTGGACAATTGTAAACATGGATGGAGGCTAAAGTATCCACAACATAAAATAATATATTAAAATATAACCTCAATCTTTCTTCCAGACATGTTAAAAGCTTGCTTGAATGGGTTATAGGTTTCTTTTGTTCTCTCGTCTTTGAAATATATAAGGAATGTGTTTGAGTCTAGTAGAACGAGGGTATTACAATTGAGCAATTTCTACATGTATTATGCATTTATCATGTATTCTTAATACTATTACAAAATAAACATGTAATAATGTTTTAGAGGAGGACCTCAAGCTAGCAAACACCATTTCTTGCTTTAAATCTCTTAAAACTAAGGGGCTTTTTCCTAACTGATGGTGTTTGTTATTGCTTTATAAATTCATGTATGTTTATATCTTCTCTAAATCAAGATTATGTGAATCTGATTTTTTTCTGTTGGGTGCAATTCATTATCAACAAGAGATAAGATAAGTAAAATAAGTACTTTATTGATGGCAGTATAAAAATACAAAAAAAATGTTGTATCAAAAAGGCATGCCATTAAACAATACAAATACAACATTTAAAACTGTATTGCAGCCAGCATAAATATACATGGCATTGTAAAAATAAAAATAAAATGAACATTTTAAAGAAAATAAATAAACAAGAAAGTACAAATGTTGCATTTAAAAATTAACTAGATAAAACATATATAATATGTACAATAACTATTAAGGTTATTTTAAGTATCACGGAGGAGACGAGCCACGTCGACTGACACGTCGGCTGCCCAGTCCCCCTAGCACCTCGCCAAGAGTGCGCAGGAAGGCTATATAGGTTGAAGGTCTCTGCTTGAGCGGCCTCCTTCCTTCTCAAGACGGCCTCCTCCCTTCTCAAGGCCGCATCCAACCCCCATCTCCGCTCAGCAGACGCTTTGGCCCAGTCCAAGTGCCGTTCCTGCTGGGCCATGTGCTGTTCATGGTGCCGTTCCTGCTGGGGCCCGATCCTCTCCTCCTCGTTTCCTCTTGCCTGGGTGACAATAAGATAATAATTAGCAATAAGGAAAACACACAGGACAGGTACAGGTCACACAAGGATATAAGAATAACATGTATAAACAGAACAACAGTAAGGTGAACTAAAGAAAGTTCTGGCCCTAGATGTTTACAATGATTGTGAAAGTGAATTACATTATGTCCAGCCTGTTGATAATGAATATAAATATATGTATATGATAGGATGTCACACCACAACTGTACTAGCTGCTTACTAGCTAAGACTTTACTTGTAACAGAGCATTAACACACAGTGGTATAGCTTATTTTAATTACTGACGATGGATGATCCAAGGTTTAAAAAAACAAAACACAATTCCAGTCGTTTTGCCATTTCTATTTCTTACCTAGAACCACACGCTGCGGTGTCGTGATGGCACTCGGCGTTGGTGGTTGAGTTGGTGTCGATTCTTCGGCTGGGGTCCGTTCTGGATTCGATGACGATGTTGTGGACGGAACACTGCCATCACCCGTTGTTCGGGAATGTTCCTCCTCACAAGTCCCAATGTAATCATCTAGAACAGCAAAATGACTTGTTAATTCCACAAACTACTGCAGCACAATACTAAATAGTAACAAGAACTATAGAAAGAAAAACTGAACGTAAACAATGGCACATATGGTGTTAGCAAACAATAGCTCTAGCTAAGGCTATCTGCCTAGGCTATCTGCCTTAGCTAGCTATGTAGCTCTTCGGGGCTCCATAAAAGCATGGGTTGTCAAACATTAATGTAAGGATAAAATAGACTTCTTTGTTAGAAGTGAGCGTACCTTGCAGGGACTCCAGTAAAGCCGTTGCAGAGTCCAGGCCTCCCTCCCTCCCAACGTTGGCCGGTCTATGGCCGTAAATCTGGTCCAACAAGTCGAACCACTTCCATTGTTTCCTACCCGCACCACTCGTGTTATTGTTGTCCTTTACTTGGCGATATTCACTCTTCATATTTTTGAGTTTTTCCCTACACTGCAGGAAAGTCCTCGAAAATCCGCGTTCGGACATCTGTGCAGAGAGTAAGGACGCTTAAACGGGGCTACCCGCTGCAGTGGAAATGCGCCATTAGAGAGGGAGGGGCAGGATCGGGTTTTGTCCCACATGGCTCTAAACAGCTCAATAGGCACACACTGTTGACACTAATTAGAAGAACACAGACTAAAACAGCAATGTACAGACGAATCAGATGATTAAACATGATCTTAAAATATATTTTATATATTTTTTAATTAATTTTTGCATTTTTGTTGTAATCATTATTTTAATACTTTCTGCTGACACTAGGTGGGGCTGTGCCAAGACTTGAATATATTTCACATCATTAATCCAGATCTGTAAAGTAACTAAAGGTGTAAATAAATGTAGTGGAGTAAAGTACACCATTTACCTCTGAACTGGATATATATCACTGTTAGGTCAGACCAGGCAGATAATAAGACCTGCGATGCCAATCCTAATGCTCAGCTCAGGTGCCTCATTTATAAAGCCTTGCGTATAATTGACTTGGGAAGGTTGCTTACGTCGGACAAAGCAAATAAATACGCAGAGACATTTTCCGATTCATAAAAGACTGCGTACCGGTGTAGGTACCATTATGTGTTCGGCCTATCAGATGTGTTCGGGGTCCGTTCAAGCCCCCAGGAAGTGCGCCGGACTCAGATGAAAAAATTCGTGGTGGCCAAATGGCGGTACTACACTTCCGTTTGGTTGCCAGGCCCGGAAACACTTTTTCCCATTGACTTACATGGGGAAAGAGTGGTCTGTAAATCGTTGGATACTTTTTTTTAAACTAAATAAACTACCCAGTATGAACACTTGTATAGCCCTTATTAAAAATATTCGTTCCTCAAGTTGTAAAAATGTGCTAATAACGTTATTCTGAGAGTTATTTCCCTCTGCATTATGAACGCACATCTAACCCACGGGACCGCGCCGCCCGGCACGTTCAAGTTACGTGTTCAGCACTACATGCGTTTATCTTTACCCATGGATGCACAATAAGAACGGACCCATATCGCCTTACTGCCATCCCACGGAGCTGTAATAATGGATATATTGCACATGTTTGCTGTAATTCATCATTTGTAAAATATTATACTACATGGGCTGTATGATTACATATTGTACCGTAAATGTTGTATTAAATAAAGTTAATATTACCGACGTTAGATTAAGGTCCCTGTAGCTTCTTATTGCACTAAGAAGCTTATTGCACTGTATATATATATATATATATATATATATATATATACAGTGCAATAATTATTTCATGCTAAATGAAGCTCTGTTGCTTGGATATCACTAGATCCTGTTACAGCGTAATAGAAGTACATAACGATTGATGCCACATTAGCATAATTACTAGCTAGCCGCTAGCTGCTAACTGCCGCCTCGTTAAAATCAAATCCATCATAATAACAAACCATTACCATGCTGTCATGAACGTGCGGTGCTGTTACGTGTACGCAAATTGACGTGCTTGATGTGAAGGAGCATTTTGGTTAAAGTTAAGCATGCGCTATGAGCGCACATACGGGTACTTCTCAGGCATGCCGGGTAATCTGTGACGTTTCACTCTCTCAAAAGTTGGGCCATTTTATCATCATGCGCCAATGAGCAACTCTCATAGGAATGAATGAGGCCCCGCCTCCCACAATGTATCCAGTTCTTATTATACATCCATGGGTCCATTACGCTTACCCATAGCCGCTTTCACACTGCAGGACTTGCCGTACTTTAGTGCCGGCACTAAAGTACCACGGCACTGAATCCGCCAGGGGGCTAGTGCCAATCGCATTCACACCGCAGTACTTTCCCTGAGGCAAGATTACGCTGACGTCACTTCGTCTTCTTCTTCTCTGGGTTTACTGGCAGGCCGCAAAACCACTTAACGGCGGGTACAAAAAAAAACGAGAGAAGAAGAACTACACGGGAAGGGGGTATAAAGCCCACCCGCTGTATGAGGCGTTTGTTTACTTTCCGACCTCAGACATGTAAATAGGCTCAGCAGTTAACACACCTTTATTATATATCCTCCTGAGAGGAACTCGGTATACTAACTCCTAAGATGTTCCCTTACTATAATTAATTAAAATATTGAACTCACAACACTGGTAATTACAAACTTAACCATTTCTCTTTCAATAAATAAATAGTGCTTGTGTTGATGGACGCCATTTTGAAATACAATGAAATTATCTATTTCAAAGCCACATATTGTGGGTGGGACACAATAACTAAAGCTTCGCCAGTTTATAACCGATGAAACATGATGGTATTAGAATAATCACTTAAATGTGATGTATAGGATGCTACACAGGTCACTGTAAAGATAGTGTCAGAGGAGAAATAAGCAAGATACATTATCTGTTAAATCGCCATGTAGGTTATCTTTTATTTATCAGCAGCAGATCAATAAGTGTCAGTATCAAAACATAACAGTGGCAATATATATATAATAGGTAGGCTCAGCAGACAGACCGTAGTGCAAAGATAAAGTGTCACATGATTATCTACTAAATAGTGAATTCAGCATCAACTTCACCAAGATGAAGTTCATATCTTCCCAAGACACGTGTTACTTTATGTCCCTACTAGAATCCGAGCTCAAATGACTCAAACCAACAAAATGTCCAAGCAAAGAATCATGTGCCACCATGAGGCTGGGTTATAAGGGTAATTTACAAATAAAATACCCCATTATAACAATGGACTTTATCCTTATGTATTTATTATATATTACCCCCTCAGGCTGATTTTGGAAAGGACATTAACCCTTGTTTGGTGTTTTTCCCTTATTTATCTAAAACAAATGACATGATAAATGACTTGTGTTTATGTGTGTAAGACTTGTGTTTCTGCCCCTGCCATTGCTGCACAATGGTTGCAACATTGTAGATAAATTCAACCACCGACACCTGTCTGCTCTCACATTCTTCTATTCTGCAAATTTGGGGGTGGGACACAATAAATAAAGCTTCACCAGTTTGTTTGTTTTATTGCACAGTCAAGACATAACAATAACGGCATCACGCTGTTCCAGGTGTGTCGTATGCATGTCAATTGAAGTTAAATAAAAGTGAGGGGAGGAAGGCCTGTTGGACTTCACTAGCTCTGAAAGCACTCCCGGAAAACCCCTGCTGAAAAGCCTTTTGTTGCTCCATTTGCTGCCCCATTTGCTGTGCCAAGACTGCGTCCCGTTCATCCTGGCGCTCCATCATCGCAATCACCCTGTCCTCTGTTTTCCTGGGCCTTGTGTAAAAAGCATAATCTGATCCTCGTGCATCGCCTTGCTGGCCATGGCACGCCTGTCCTCATAGTCTCGACGGTGGCAAAGAAGTTCTCATCATGTGTGTCCTGTGCACGCTTTCCTAAGAGGAAACATTATTTAATCACCATGTAGTTTTACAGGCAGAAGGGACACGGTCAGGCTGTTAGGGCTATTCCGTCTGATAGGGTTAGGCACACAGACACACACAGACACACACACACACACACACACACACACACACACACACACACACACACACACAGAGAGAGAGACACACACATACACGTTATGTTTTCTTACCGGAAGTCATGTGACCTAGCCCGGATGTTTACAATTTTGTGAGAGTAAAATGGGCGCGAAAAGTGTAACGCCTGCCTAGGCAAACACGTTGTCCACGGTGTTTCATAATTCATAATTGTACCATGAAGGAAGTAAACGTGATTGTGAAGCTACAGTGTGTGTGAACGTACTTTTGCGTTTGGTTGATGGAAAGGGAGACGAGCAACGGCTGCTGTTGTGATCCGGAAAGGAAAGTCCACTAGTTTACAATCCAGCGAGTTGTCCCGCCTCGCCTGAAACAAACAAATGTAGTGCCCAAACTTATTCACAAGTCAAAACGTTTTCATGGCGGCCGAGAATAGCTAGTTATATGTTATGTTATTAGCCAGTTCAGCCTGCTCATGGCTACCTCGATCTACTGAGCAATAAAAATACATCTGAGACCAGTAATGTGCATATTAAAAACCCCAGTACAAGTAGTTATTTTACCTTCGTCGTTGTCGTCGTTGCTCACTTCACTGCGACTGAATCCGCCGTTTCAGCGAGCTCCCACAGCAGCGTGCCCGAGTCGACGGTCGCCGTTGTCCCGGAGAACGAGGGTCTCTGGCCGAGCAGATCATCCAAGCGCTCGTACCATTTACTGGTCTTTCTATCGTTACCACTCTTATTATTGTGGTCTTTAATTTTTTTATAGTCCCTGCCGAGTTTCTTTATTTTTACCCGGCATCCGTGTGCACTGTGCACGATTCCCAGCTCAAGTAGCTTTTGCGAACATCGCTCAAAACATTTGGAGTTGGGAACCTGCTTTCTGTAGAAGCTGCTGCATCCGTCCTCAGAGTAAATTGCCAGAAGCGCCGACACTTCCTCATCATTCCACCGCTCCGGTGTTGTAGTACGTGTGGTCATAACTGCTTTAAAGTACAAAAAAACTACTCGCTCAGGTGTGGATGTGGTTTTGTAGCGAGGAAAAAAAATGGCTGCCTAACAAAGAAAATTCAGAGTCTAACGGGGCGTGGTTTGCAATTCGCCCAGCCAATATAAATAGAATAGAAATTGGCACTCTTTTATCACCAGGTTCGTACCACCTCTCTAGCAGGGACTGAAAATGGCCAAAAGAGTTCCCGGCACTTAGTAGTCCCGGCGGTGTGAACGCGACATTATTGGTACTAACGGAACTAAAGAACCAAAGTACCAGGGAAAGTCCTGCGGTGTGAATGCGGGCTATTGTGCAAACAGCGGTCGCGGTACTTTATGTTACGTTAGAATGCTAACTTTGGTGAATTTAGGAGAAATACACAGATGCAAATAGACAACTATAGTAAAATGAACACTTAAATGTGTATTTGTACGTTTTCCTTCCAAAAGCCTGAAAGAAAACATGTTATGGAATCAAAATAGCACAACATCTCAAAATTGACCAGTGCATGAAAAACGATGTTTTTGCCTGCCGTGTCTCGCCTTTAACAAACAATTTATGCGGCTTGTATCGCTGACAGCCGGGCCCGGCACCGCCTTTTTTTTTTTTTTTTAAGCGGCTCCCTCCCAGTAGCGTAGGCAGAAATGTACTTTAGGGTGGGCCTGTAAAAAATAGGGTGGGCCAGATTTTTCTTCTGCGCATCAGAAGCGAACAACAATCCCCGCCGGTACCGGTGGCAGATTACTTTTAGAATACTTTCTTTTTCCATAACAGATGGGTATGTTTTGGTGAACAGGAGACACGTATTTTACTGTTTTAATGGCTTATCAAGAACTCAAACACCAACATCTTGGTGTCCTTCTGGACAGCTCTCTCATCTGCACCCCACATAAAAAACATCACCCGGACTACATTCTTTGTACTGTCTTAAAACCTTTCCTTAGAATATGTTATGAATTGTAAGGTGTCCTTGGGTGCTTTGAAAGGCGCCCCTAAATAGAATGAATCATCATTATTATTTATTATTATTCTGAAACGATGTAAACTTTTTCCAGTCACTTGCCCCATGCATTCAGCAGCAGCCAGGCCATTCACTTGATTTTATCCCGTTATGAATGTCATCATTTCGACAATAAAGAAATGTTACATAAACGTTCAGCGCTGGTTGTCTTGGTGGTGCCCAGCAAACAATGTGGGGCTTCGTAAATAATTGGACAGCCTTCTGGGGAAAACCTGGTCTGATTAAGAGAGACGGCCATTCATCCTACTTTGGAAGGTGCCGATCTCATTTCGGCAAACATTTCAGGGCTTTGTGGACTTAATCCATGACAAACTGAGTTGAGACCAGGAGGGCGGAGTCGCAGTCTTACACGCTTCTCTGCGCTCTCTCCTAGGCAGTCATCCATAGGAATCCCGAACCCAATAAAATACCCAATATTAGCGGTGTGTGTGTCTGCCCAAGGACAAGTTAAGGTAAAACCTAATAGGTGTCATACATAATAACCTAATCAAAGTAAATGTAACAACTACTACAGTGCAACAAAACAGGAATATTTAAATGTGTCTCTTAAACATAAGATCTCTAGCATCTAAAGCAATATTGGTAAATGATTTAATATCAGATTATAATATTGATATATGCTGTCTCACTGAAACTTGGTTGAGACATGAAGAATAGTCAGCATAAATGAGGCCACTCCACCCAGCCATATCAATACTCATATTGCCCGAGGCACGGGCCGAGGAGGTGGATCTTTGACTCAAGTTACTTATCAATACTAAACCAAAATTAAATTATACCTCCTTTGAAAGTCTCGTTTTTAGTCTTACGCAATCCGACCTGGAAAACTTTGCAGCCAATCTATTTGTTACAGTGTACCGTGCACCAGGTCCTTATTCAGAATTCTTATCTGAATTCTCTGAGTTTTATCAACTTTGGTACTTAAAACAGATAAAGTAATTATCGTAGGTGACTTTAATATTCATGTTGACGATGATAAAAATAGCCTTACTGTTGCATTTAACTCTATATTAGATTCTGTTGGTTTTTGTCAGAGTGTAAATAAACCAAACCCACTGCTATAATCACACTCTCGACCTTGTTCTGACTTATGGTATTGAAATTGAGCAACTATTAGTCGAACCGCATAATCCTGCTTTATCCGACCATTTCTTAGTAACTTTTGAAGTACTGTTACGAGACTACAAAGCATTAGTCAAAAGCTCCTGCAGCAGAAACCTATCTGTTAGTGCTATAGCCAAATTTAAGGAAGAGATTCCACCAATACTTAACTCGATAGCATGTCTGCATGTAAGGGAGGAAACTTATACAAAATGTACACCACCCCAAATTGATCATGTTGTTGATAGTGCTACAGATGCGCTGCGAATAAAATTAGACTCTGTTGCTCCTTTGAAAAAGAAGAAAATAAAACAACATAGATTAGCTCCATGGCATAATGCCGAAACCCGCAAAATAAAGCAAAAGTTGAGACAACTTGAAAGGATATGGCGTTCTACTAAACTTGAAGAATCTCGTTTAATTTGGCATATTACTCTCAATGAATATAAGAAAGCATTGCGTAAAGCGAGAGCAGCTTACTACTCTTCATTAATAGATGAGAATAAGAATAATGCAAGATTTCTTTTCAGCACTGTAGCCAGGCTGACAGAAAGCCACAGCTCGATTGAGCCTTCTATTCCCATAGCACTCAGTAGTAATGATTTTATGTGCTTTTTTAACGATACAATTGTTACTCTTAGAAACAAAATTAATGACCTCTTGCCTTTGACCAGTATAGTGTTATCAACAGCTCCCGGAAACGTAAGCTCTAATATTACACTAGATAGTAAACTAGAATGCTTTTCAGCCATAAACCTTGAACAATTAAATTCAATGATTCTCTCTTCTAAACCATCAACGTGCATGTTAGACCCAATTCCAACTAAGCTGTTGAAGGAAGTTTTTCCATTAATTAGCACTTATTATTAAATATTATGAATATGTCTTTATTATCAGGCTATGTTCCACAATCATTCAAAGTAGCAGTGATAAAACCGCTTCTTAAAAAGCACAACCTCGATCCAGAGGTTTTAGCCAACTATAGACCTATTTCTAATCTTCCGTTCCTCTCAAAAATTCTTGAGAAAGCGGTCGCAAAACAGTTGTGTGATTACTTAAAAAACAATGATTTATTTGAAGCTTTCAGTCTGGCTTAGAACACATCATAGCACAGAGACAGCTCTGGTTAAAGTCACAAATTACATTATAATAGCCTCTGACAAGGGACGTGTCTCTATTCTTGTTTTGCTCGATCTCAGTGCTGCATTTGATACTATCGACCATGATATCTTATTGCAAAGACTAGAGCACTTAGTTGGCATACAGGGAACTGCTTTAGACTGGTTTAGGTCCTATCTATCTGAACGCTCTCAGTTTGTACGTGTCAATGATGAATCTTCCACGCAAACCAAAGTTAGCCATGGAGTGCCACAGGGCTCAGTGCTCGGACCTATTTTGTTCACATTATATATGCTTCCGTTAGGCAATATTATAAGGAATCATTCTGTAAACTTTCATTGTTATGCGGATGATACTCAACTATATTTATCAATCAAGCCTGATGAAATTAATCATCTAAATACAATTCAAGACTGCCTTAAGGACTTAAAAACGTGGATGACCTTAAACTTTTTGATGTTAAACACGACCAAAACTGAAGTTATTGTACTTGGCCCGAAGAATCTACGAAACAAATTATCTAAGGATATACTAACTATGGATGGCATTAATTTGGCCTCCAGTGAGACTGTAAGGAATCTTGGTGTTATATTTGATCAGGATTTATCCTTTAACGCCCACATAAAATCAATTTCAAGGACCGCCTACTTCCATCTACGTAACATTGCAAAAATCAGGCATATCTTGCCTCAAAACGATGCAGAGAAACTAGTCCATGCATTTGTTACTTCAAGGCTGGATTATTGTAACTCTTTATTATCAGGGTGTACCAAGAAGTCAGTCAAGTCGCTTCAGCTGATTCAAAATGCTGTGGCTCGTGTACTAACCAGAGTTAGGAAAAGGGACCACATTACTCCTGTTCTGGCTGCCTTACACTGGCTCCCTATAGAACACAGGATATAATTTAAAATTCTTCTTCTCGCCTACAAAGCCCTTAATGGGCAGGCGCCATCTTACCTTAAAGAACTCATTATACCCTACTGTCCTACTAGGGCATTGCGTTCCAAGAATGCAGGGTTGTTGTTGTTCCTAGAGTCTCTAAAAGTACAATGGGAGCCAGAGCCTTTTCTTATCAAGCTCCACATTTGTGGAATCAGCTTCCAGTTTGTGTTCGGGCGGCAGACACCCTATCCGTTTTTAAGAGTGCGCTTAAGACCTTCCTTTTTGATAAAGCTTATAGTTAGGGCTGATTAGATCCAGCCCCTAGTTTGCTGATATAGGCTTAGTTTGTCGGGGGACATCTTACTTCTTCCTTCTCTCTGTCTATACCTGTGTACTCTCATGTTCCGATTAACCCAGCTTCCCCAAATGTCTTTCTTTTTGGTGTCTATATACGCCGGGATCCGGAGTCATGGATGATCCTGCGCTCCTCTGTCCTGGATCGCGAGCCCTGGATCTTGAGTCGTGGCTGTGGTCCTGGATCATAGGTCCTGGATGGATATCCTCGTGGATTCATCTTCCTATTATACACACATGCATTTCCAAACATTGGACTACCTATGTTGCAAATGTATTATCTTTTCAATTTACACACGGCATCTATTGCACGTCTGTCCGTCCTGGGAGAGGGATCCCTCCTCTGTTGCTCTCCCTGAGGTTTCTCCCATTTTTCCCTTTAAACTGTGGGTTTTCTCCAGAAGTTTTTCCTTGTACGATGTGAGGGTCTAAGGACAGAGGGTGTCGTATTGTCATACTGATATTTTGTACAAAACTGTAAAGTCCACTGAGACAAATGTACATTTGTGATATTGGGCTATATAAATAAACATTGATTGATTGATTGATTGATGGTTACATAAACGTTATCTTGCACATTTATCTAACCATCTCCGTTTCTTCAGAGGATAAAGCACATACAACATTAATTAAACTCGATATTTGTTCACTTGAATGTCACTTTGAATTCTTGGATATTCTCAATGGGTGAATACATTTTTTTATAATAATAATTAAATAATTAAAAAAAATTAAAACATTTTTTTATTTTTTATTTTTAAATGACACCAAAGCTTTCTCAGGGTGGGCCAATGAGTAAACTGGGTGGGCCTGGGCCCACCCTGGCCCTATGGTGGCTACGCCACAGCTCCCTCCCCACTTTTGGCAGCACCCCAGGAGCAAAATGACTTCCCGCGGCTATGCGGAGGAGCGTCTATGTGTGTGTCACAAGCTTATTTTGTGAGAGAGATAGAAAGGGAGACATATGCCCCTTTCACACCAACGCGTTTTCAGCTCCGGCTCGGAGCTGGAGCCTGAAAAGTGCCGGTTTTTCCTGTTCACACCGCAACGGCGCCACCTCTTAGCTCCGGAATCCGGTTCACTCCAGCTCCAATAATTGTCGGTCTAGAGGCAAGAGCTTCCGAGCTAAGAGTGACGTGGCTTACGTCTCTCTTACGTCGAGGCGTGCAAGAAACTAAACCCACCTCCCCTGCACATGGACTGTCATGCCTGCCTACAAGCAGTAGTGCTTATAAACACACTTTATAAAGTCAGGCAACACTAACTAGGCTTCGTGTGATTCTGTTTATTTGTACCTTACTTTGACCACCGTTCACTGTTATTGATCATTGTGGAGAGAGGCAGACGTTTTGTTTTGTATTATAGCAGCTATCGGATGGAATCAATACATGGGCTGCACATCACAAGTAGAATCATAATAAAAATACGCCGGTAAAATGTGCCTGTAGAAAACGGTTTATGCCACAATAGGATAGCAATAGCAAGTAGTCAGTTTAGCTTCGGTTGCTATGCTAAATCACCCATTTATACCAGAGAAACTTTCATAACAGCGTTGTGATGCCAAACAGCGTCAATTCAGACTGACACACTCATTAAGGGGAACTGGGGATATGTATCAGCTGCTTGTGCAACACACTCTCACTCCCTAAGCGTCCAGGAGCGTCGTTTGGTCAGTGTCAGTGGCGTCCAGTTGTGACGCCCTAGGCTCCTAGGCTCCTTCTCCTTTGGAGAAACAAATATTTGTATATATATCACTTGTCAAAACAGAGCACATGGTGTAGTCCAAACGATAGCTGGGGATTCTGGGTAGTGTCGTGTCTTCTGCCATCCTTTACTGCGAAAAAATATTTGTTCTCCGAATCGAAGGGGAAAAATACAAAAGCATTGCACACAATTTGAAACCAATCAATGTTGTGTAATTAACAAGGATCATCTGGTGTTTTTTAGTCGATGAGTAGTGCAGATATCACTGTAAAATCAATCGACAGTAAGAGGAATACTTACTTCCGGGTGTACAATTCTCCGTTATCCAATGGGAATGGACGCTCACATTGCCTTTAAAGGGAAATGAAAACACTTTTCAAATTGCTTTCCATGCGACAATATTCCAATAGGAAATGTATTTATCTAGTCTATTTCCAATGTAAACGATCGAGATACGCAATTTATTTTTTGAAATACGTGCCTAATGACCATGGGCGCTTCCATTGCTCCGGGACTTTCCCAGTGACGTCACTGAGTGGGTACGGCTTCCTGGGCCAAAGCTCAATAACAAAAACATGGCGTGCAATGCACCAGTAGTTTACATTAAAGAAAACGGTCGTCGTCAGGAGTTTATTGTATTGCCCCAGGCTGCACAAATGGATTTTATACGAAGAAGGAAGAAGTACATTTCCATAGGCTGCCACTAACGGATGAGAAGCTGCTCAAAGCATGGGTTATTTCCATGAAACGGTCCGATCCGCCGCTGAATCAGTACGCACGTGTGTGCAGCGAACACTTTAAAAATGACGATTATGTCCACAAAATGAGGTTTGATGAGTCTGGATGCCTGGTTCAATACAAAACATCGGATTTGAAGCCAGGATCTGTTCCCACAATATTCAATTTCTCAACGTATGCAGTCGGGAACACCGACCGTCCCAGCACGTCGGCCGCGCAAGACAATGACAGTGTCAACAAACGTGAAGTTCGAGTCACCAAACGAGTTGCTTCAGCTGCCGAGAGAGAGGTAAATATTGCAGCACTACCAGATTACTAGCTCACATGTATTTACTGACACAGTGTGACCTTATTAATTAACGCAATCGCGTCCAAACTAAATGGTAGCTATTATGACGTACAATGGAGAATTGGGGGTGTTCTATAGCTCAACTAATTAAACTGGCATACACACATCTGTCGAAAACAGCCCTAAAAAGGATAGTTTTGCTGGACTAGGTGTTCAATGGATGGTATTGCCAAGATGTATAAGGTGTTGGAAAATAATACAAAAATATGTCAACTGACCACTGAGACTTATACCTGTTTTTCATCTATTCTCTTATTTTTTTATAACTATAATGATCATATAGAGGTGTGCCTTTACCTCACTGAGCTGAGGTTATCAGAGCCTTCTGTCTTTCAGGAGAGAGCTCTCTAAAGCTCTCACCCCCGCGGCCGCTTACAATGTAAATTCCAATGTTAATAAAAGCACACAGAAGCTGTGTATGTTTTTTGGGAGTTTGATTTATTTTAAATGAATACAAATACAAATACAAAATAAATTAAAACCTATAATTGCACACTAAAACCATTATTTAAAAAAAACAATTTCACATAAACCTTTTTACTGGGACTGGGGCAGTTCAACTTGATTTTGGGGGGGTGTGCCATAGTTTATGGGCGTACGCGTAGTTCTGTTAGTATAAGATAATAAGATGTACTTTGTTGATCCAAAATCGGGAAATTGTGTATTATGAAAAAAAAAAAAAAAATTATTTTTAATTTCTAACTTTTTTTTTTTTTTTTTCCGGCGCCCCCTATGGGTTGATGCGCCCTTAGCATTCGCCTATACTGCCTATGCCGAGGGCCGGCCCTGCTTCAGAGGCTAGGCAAGAATCCTTCCTAGCATCGGAGAACGAATAATGGAACAGGCTAGCAAGTGTGCAGGTGTGCGTCATATGAGATGCCCCGCCTTAAATTGAGCGCGATTTGTTTGAAGACTCATAATCTCCAGGACAGAACCACTAAACTAACATAAAACCTTCTCCTTCTGTTTTCAGCCTTGAAAAAGTCCTGGAGGATAAGCAGCCATAAGTAAATCATAAAATCAACATCACCAATCAATAATACAATTTGTATTCATATCATACTTGATGTCTGCAAACCTTTTTTACACATATTGGTGCACATTGTAGCATAACCCACAAATATCAACAAAAGAGGCAAAGTCAAACAAGGTTCATTTTAATTATTTATTTATGTGCAAAACACTCTAAGGTCTCATTCAAACCTAATAGTCCGCTTCTCTGGTGTGCAACAGACGACAGTTTGTTACATTGTTTCATTTTTCAGAAGGTTCGGTTTGCATTAACACGGGCAAAACTCAAACGGACTATAAACTTTAAACTCACATTTACTACGCCACTGAACATAGCCTACTTACATTTAAATGTGTACTGCCTGGATTCAGCCATTTTCCGCCAAAGATTTTGGAAATTGGTCCGTGCGCAAAGCATCGTGGGGATTTTAAGACCGCCGAGGATACACATGTGCATCCTCGAAATGTTCCCGCAACAAAGGACTCAGTCCTCGATTGGAACAGTCCTTCGGCGGGATTCGATGACGTAGCATCCTTGAAACAGTGGCTCTGAAGGTTCACAACCTCATAATAACCTCATATTTTTTTAACTTAGGATCGTATACCTGTGTTTAGTCTAGGAAAAAGGTAAATGTGTGCATTTTATTATAAAGTTGTGTATATTTACAGACTGTTGCAAAAACTAAGAAGCTTAAATCAGGTTTTTAAAACTAAAAGAGCTTTGAAACACAATGAAAGATGTTTTGGAGTTTTATTTAGTTATTAATTGAATTTTTTGTCCAAGAGATGCTGATTTGAAACCGTTGTTACATACAGTTACAGCATTTCCTGTTTCTGCCGGAAGAGAGGGGAGGCCGTCCCAAAGCTTGCTGCTGTATTTACTCCCTCATCTGAAAGGAGGGAGCCTCGTTTAGCTGCGAGTGTCACTCCGCCACGGATTGGGAGTGGGGTAGGGGTGTGATTTGGAATTGGGCCTCTCTGTCCGGCTATAGAGAGCCGAAGTCCCTCCCTTTCTGGTGGAACTCCATGGGACCTTATTTAGGAAAAATTATGCATTGAAGTCAATGGCGAGAGAAAAGTTATCTTTCGATCCCGTTTGAATTGTGCCATGAATTACACATGTGATGTTTGTCAATCTTAAAAATAATTTCCAAGTCAAAACTAATTATAATTGTTGTAAAACTGTGAAGCAGTTGGCGAGCCGTCAGGGCCCTCTAGGCCCTCTCTGAGGGCCTAAGACATTCTAAAAAAATAATTTGAAAACATACAAAAAAAGTTTTTTAGTATATTCTTCATTAGTTTTACCAAATAACTTAATTTAATTGTATTTAAAATAACATTTCCAAATAAATAAATCCTTTGAATCTGCCCTGTTCAGTTTCTGTTGGAGTGTGAAGGGTTAAATGAAAGAAGCTCCTTTAGGCGTCTCTGCGAGTTACTGTGAAGACGGGAGAGCTTGTTGGTCCCTCTGTACATTCACAGAGGGCCCCGCTATAGTAACTCAATGAGAGAGTAATGTCAAATGACAGTACAACCAATCATATCTTCCCTCTAAATGGGTGGGCTTTATTTTCGCGGACTTTATGACAAGTTCCGCCCGCTGTGAGGTCTATGCAAGTGGTGCAGTGACGCATCCTAAAACCCGGAAGTAAGCTGCGCTCGGGTTCCTTTGACAAAAAGCCAATGGGATTTTCTCCAATAGGGTTTTGGAAAATAGCTTGAAATAAGGTCAGTGGAAAACGAACCTGTTAGATAAATGCACGTTTTGTTTCAACCGGATAATATCCCACATGTCTACCCTATTTTTATAATTTTCTAATCATAAATCTAATCGATAGATTTATGATAGATAGATTTATGAACCGAGTCATTTTGAAGATTGAGTTGGAGTGGCAAAGGATCAGCTGCATGACCCCGCCAGTGCTTCATCCAAAAGGACAGGAGGATGGACTTTGTTGTTTCAGTGATTTATCATCAAAGGTAGGCCTCAGTCATTTTCAATGTGGGCCGCCGTGCCGACTTCATTCATTTTTTATGTTACTTGGCTGTCATGATAGGTGTTTAGATAAATTGTGTTGTTTTGTGTGGTAGAGGGTCGCTGTAATTGATGCGTTTTGCAGCCCGGACCGCTGTTTTGATATTCCGCTGTGACGTAATAACTTTTTTCGAGGGAATGGGTGGGGGTCAGAGGGCCTAGGTATAAAAGTCCCGGCTCGCCACTGCTGTGAAGTAACGCTTTTTTTTTGTGGTGTAACTGCTCAATGAACTACATCTCTGGTCCTCGCACAACACACGTCACCAACACCAAGCTGGCACGTCTTTCAGAATGAGGCGAAAAGTATTAAACGAGGAGAAAATCACTTACAAGTCTGGGCATGTTGAGAGCTGTATACACACAAAAGGGGATTTAGTCGGTTCCGTAAGAGCCGAGGTGAGTGTTAAAAGAGTGTAATGTGTAACGTTAATGTCAGCTAGCTAACATTAGCTAACAAGGTACACACTAACAAGGTAACACAGCAACTTGTTTTCTCGTTAAGAACTGAGTGATCGCTGTGTATGCTGTGGATAACATTAGTGTTGGCAAGGACAAGGTACGCAGAAAACTAGTTGCTTAAAAAAAACACAAGAGTGTGCCTTGTTAGCTAATGTTAGCTAGCTGACAATAACGTTACACATTACACTCGTTTAACGCCCCGAAACCCTTGTACAGCCGGTCCCGCATGTTGGCTCTTACGGAACCGACTAACTCCCCTTTTGTTTAATAGCAGCTCTCAAATGCCCAGACGTGTAATGATTTCCACCTCCTTTAATACTTTTCACCTCATGGTGTTGGTGAATGGTGACGTGTATTGTGCGAGACCAGAGATGTAGTTCATTGAGCGGTTTTCACACACAAATAAGTGTTACTTCACAGTTGTACACAAACTGTGACTTTTTTTACTTGGAAATTATCTTTTAAATTGACAAACATCACATGTGTAATTCATGGCACAATTCAAACGGGATCGAAGATAACTTTTCTCTCGCCATTGACTTCAATACATAATTTTTCCAAAATAAGGTCCCATGGAGTTCCACCGGATAGGGAGGGACTGCGACTCACTATGAGTGCGTTCACGTGAAAGGGGCGGGGTTAGCAACATTTGACCCAATCACAAACATGGACAAGCGTACTGACAGCAGCACAGAGTCATACTTCCTGAATGAAAAGTAAACAATAATATTAGACAAATATGTTTGATGTGTACATTAACAGTTGTATGATATCACTGCCCCATCTAAGACACGAGTGGATCTGACTTTAATTACATTTGACTTGTGTTTCGTCAACTTAATGTGTTGCTTAAAATAATACTTCTGCAAACAGTATGTGACAACTGTGAGTGTTGCACGGCCAGATACGGCTCGATAAACTGACACAGATAAGGAAATATGATATATTATGATATTATATGATCGATGATGTGATTGTTGATTGTGATATGAATGATAAGACACGTCGGCGTCTTTTCCTGCATACGGAAGTTTAAACTGTATTTATTTTATTCTGTAATAGGACTTGATAACTTTAAATTCCCCCACACTGAGCTCTGATTGGTCAGGCAGGCGGTGCTTTCACTGAGTTGATCTCTTATCTGGAACCAAACCTCCAGAGCAGGTTAGGTGTTCAGCATAAGTTACCATGGAGATCTTCCCCGGTAAGAAGTGAACCAGCGTCATAGGACAAAAAACTCAGAGTTAACCCTGAAGTTACCTCGCTAACTGCAAATCCTGCTTCATAGCCACTGATTTGCCTGTCTAACCTGGAATTAAAAGTATTTTTGTTGTACAATACTTTTGTGTCCTGCATTTGGGTCCACCCTGCTCTGCTCACAACCTTGACAGTCTGCTGAGCTCGAACCACAGCGTCTCACTCTCTCAGAGAGTGAGACGCTGTGGTTGCTCTGCAGGTTCCCTGGTGTCTCTGTAGGAGGAACTCATGTTCTCCCTTCAATTACAGGCTTCAGCTCCTTAGCAACAAAGACAGAAACTCAATTGAACTGAACAAATGTGACAGCTGCTACTACACCCCAAACTCTTTTATGACACTAGGCAGATTGTAACAAAATAGCATTGATTACTACCAACTGGTTGTGTGTAAATGATCATGTCTGAGTGTTTCAGGCCGTTAATGTTTACCACATTGATTCCTGAAAATGTATTTATCTTTTCATGTAAACTTACAATACAGTGAACCAAAATAGCAATCGGGAGAATTTCAATGCAGTCATTTTTAAATCATAGAGACATTCTCTATTTGATATAAATTGGGAAGATTGTGTCTAAAAAAGGAAGCATTTTTAATGACTGAAAATGTCAGTATGCTGTGATGGCCTGAGGACAGAAGAGACTAGGCCTCTTGCATCGCTGGTTAACGTCAGAACCAGCTAATAAAAAGTTTCCTTTAATCTGTGTCCTTTTTTTAACTTTCAAGCTTAAATTTAGACATCCCGCCCAAAATAGAATTCAATATGAAACACAACTTAAAGGTGACCTATCATGCAAAATGCACCTTTGTACGTCTTTTATACATGAATATTGTGTCCCCGGTGTGTCAGGGAACTCACCAAGTGTCAGAAAACACAACCCTCTCTCTTTCCTCCATACCCAAATCTCTAAAAAACGGGGCGCTGCAATGGAGCTGATACAGATTTGAATTGTCTGACGTCAGAAAAGGGGTGCTCCGCCTATATGGGCAACTCTCCCCCTATAGGGGAATGGGGGGGGGTTGGGCCACGGCCATTTGCCGCTCGACAGCGCTGGAGACGCTGTTAGTACATATGCCAGGCCTGTAAGTGGCGCTGTAGTCTGCCACAAAAGCAGCGAAGAAGACTTCTCACAGAATCAGCCCTTGCAAAAACAGGGCTGGAAAAGAGCAAATAGAGCGAAATGAGGCATGGCTTAAAATGCATGATCTGTTTGGTATTTTGAAAAAAAAAATTCACAGACATGTTTTATATAGGTATGGCCCTACCAATATATGTTTCAAAATAAGCATGATAGGTTCCACTTAAATGACGCAAGAGGAAATGTCGACAGCCCAAAGCTAAAATGCATTCCTCAGTGAGGATAATGGTTTCACACACTTGACAAAATGTGTGAGCGTTTAGCTTTTGAAACACAGGCTACATTCACCGAATATGATCTGAAATCATGTCCAATTTTGTAATGTTGGAAGCAAATAAACAGATTAAGAGCAAAGCTGTCGAGTCACTTCAGGATACATCTCGTTGGTCTTCGGTTCTTTAAATTGTTGATGGAATGAATAAACAAAGATTACATCTAAACATGTATAAAGTTAAGAGAACAGGTTCCTGTAGTAAAATATTTGGCTCATTTGGCACCTTTACAAATATATAAAGTGACCATATAAAACATCTCAGAGTGACTGGGTGACTGATTTGCAGTGGAAAAGTTGGATAAAGGTGGATAAAGTTGGAGGCTGTCACTGCTGGAGGCCCAGGATTGGTGGTAAAGGCATGTTTGACAGGCCGGGTGAAAAAAAGGAAAAGTCCAACAAGTACTGTAAAGCATTACTTTTGCTGCTGAGAATAGGATTGAAAAAGATTAATATTTTTAAAAGACATCACCTCATGGCCAGTATGGAGGAGAATTATTACAGAAAAGCAACACATCTAAAGTACAAAATAGCATATATTGAGTATTGAACAAAGATTCACTTGTTAAAATACTATCTTTATGGTGAGAAGGGGCCAGATTTTCACCATGGCTTTTGATAAACTACAAACCATCCGTGTCCAGTGTTCACAAACAATGAATATACCATATGAATAGACTCCAGCTGTAGCTGGCCTTCATGCACAAATTGTGTGGAAGGCTATGTGTGTTTCCTCTGAGGAATGACTTACTCCCAGCCTCTCTGCATTCTCCTGTCTCGTTAGGGTTCTTCATTTCATATTTCTATTTCAAGTTGACAGTGACCAGAGCAAATTTTCATCCGTCATGTATAATCCCTTCTTTACTTTGTAGGTATTGGTAACACACATTTGCTTTGTGTTCAGTTCCGAACACTTATCAGACTGAGGTCCTCTTTGTTTGTAATAGAAGTGCTGGGACCTCGAGAGAATTGCTTTGCATGTGTTACTTATCATTGTTTGTTCTTGAGGCTCAGCTCCTTCACATTTCATAACAGCTTCATCACTTTCATAATGACATGAATAACTGAAACACCCAGCAGCTTCTACTGAATCCTTCCGAGTAAATCGCCAGAACGCCGACACATCCTCATCTCCACCGCTCCCATGTTTTATTTGTGTTGCCATAAATGAGTCTCTCTGCATTTGTGCGCTGGGCTAATGCTAATCCTAATAATGCTAATGCGAGGATAATAAAATGGCGGCTCTAGAAAATGCTTTTACTTGCTCTTGTTGTGAGTTACCAACACAATCAGGTAGAAAGACACTGATTATAGTATTTAATATCTAAAGAGTATGATCATTCAGTTTAACATTAAGAAGAAAAACAGCATTGACACACAGTCCTCTTAGTGTCTAAAGCGGTCCAGTAGAGTGATATACAGGACCCGTGTATCGAACCTCAGCATTCAAATCCAGTCTTCATGGTTTATAACTTGAAATAAACATGTAACTAATACCAACATTAGCCGCGTTCACACCAAGTACTTTGCCGTACTTAGTGCCGGCACTAAGTACTTTGCCGTACTTAGTGCCGGCACTTAGTGCTCCGGGACTTAGTACCCCAGGGCACTAAGCTCTTGTTGTGAGTTAACAACACAATCAGGTAGAAAGACACTGATTATAGTATTTAATATCTAAGAGTATGATCATTCAGTTTAACATAAGAAGAAAAACAGCATTGACACACAGTCCTCTTAGTGTCTAAAGCGGTCCAGTAGAGTGATACACAGGACCTATGTATCGAACCTCACAATTCAAATCTAGTCTTCATGGTTTATAACTGGAAAAGAAATATGTAACTAATACCAACATTAGCCGTGTTCACACCAAGTACTTTGCCGTACTTAGTGCCGGCACTTAGTGCCCCGGCACTTAGTACAGATCGCGTTCACACCGGAATAAGTTCCCTGAGGGAAGATTACGCAAATGAGCCGCTGACGTCACTTCGTCTTCTTCTGCTTTGGGTTTACTGGCAGGCTGCAAACAGCTTCACGGCGTATACTGCCACCCGAAGTCCCCGGCCGGAAGTCCCCGGAGTTGGGGAAGTTTAACATTAAGAAGAAAAACAGCATTGACACACAGTCCTCTTAGTGTCTAAAGCGGTCCAGTAGAGTGATACACAGGACCCGTGTATCGAACCTCAGCATTCAAATCCAGTCTTCATGGTTTATAACTTGAAATAAACATGTAACTATTACGAACATTGAGTTGTGGTTAACTCACCTGTGTAATGTCATCATAGTGGGACTCAGATGTCATGGCAGCATCTTCATGCAGAGTCTCTGCCTCAGTGGAAATCTTGTGGATGAAGATTGCACTTGAAATGATTTGGCTCTATGAAACCTGATGTACTTATATGATTCTGTTTTTTTCAAGTTTGTATCTTGTTGGTCGAATGCACTTATTGTAAGTCGCTTTGGATAAAAGCGTCAGCTAAATGCAATGTAATGTAATGTAACTATATAGCGAGTACGGAGAAAACAATACAGTTGCTACATAAGCAGTAGAGCCGATAACGCAGTGATTATAACACAACCCCACATATTAATGTACATATGTAGTAATGTTACGTAACATTAACCAGTACCCATACATTTTCCACCACATTTTAGCTGACTATCCGTTACTATCATTGACCGTCATAACAGCGGTACAAGCCGTTCTTCTGTTGTTGTTTTATACAGGCTTGTCTGATTATCAGCTGTTATTAATACTTAGGCTAAACATGTTGTTATATCAGAACAGCACAAGTTAGATTATATTGAAAATACGCCGGTACAGCAAAAGCAGCTTGTTATTAATCAGCGAGACGTCTGCGGTGGCTAAACTATCACTGTCCAGAAACTCTTTTCAGTGCTATATTACCAAACAGTGTACATTTAAAGCTAACAAACATGTGAATGTATTGGGGAATATGTATCAGGGGACGTTGCTTGTGTGACAGTCAGACAGCGAATTATTCCTCTCCAGTGGTATCTCCAGTTAGCAAACGGTAGCTGAAACGCCGGTGGAGCACGGCCGTCGGCAAATGCTACTTAAATAGTGGTAAACAATGTACCACGTCACTCTGGATAACAGTATTAAAGCATAAACTGTATGTACAAAGGTGCACAAGTTGTTCAATCATGCTTTGAATTAGGATTTATATATAAATGTCTCTATCTGCACAAATGTGGTTTATTTCTAAACATGTTTTTTATCCACACAAGAATGTTTGTAATAGATATCCACAAGTATTTTAATTAAAGATATATTTTGTGTTGTTACATTTATACATAAACTATTCAACCTGCATTCACAAACTCACCTTTTTCATTTATGAAATGCAGAGCACTTTATACATGAAAAGCAATAAATATTCATGTGTTGATAAAAAATGTGGATAATGTGGAATTTTTCAGATTTATATAAAACAATACACATTTATGTGTGCAATGATAGATATGTGTGCGGAGAAGAGATATGTATATCCTGATTTTACATTTCTGAACCATTTTGTGAGCATTTATTTCATATTGAAGGACTAATTTGACTAAACAAAATCCACATTTTTACTAAGGGCACAAGGTAGAGTACTGTATGTTGGGCATGCATTTTTATATCCAATAACAATAAATAACAAATAAACAATTACATTTGACAATGGAAGTTATGTAATATCCCCGCAGTTAAGATCTTGAGCAGTCTTGGAATAAATTCAGCCTTGTCTAAGAACGAAACAATACAATGGTAAAATGCAGTCAATTCAAAGACAAGACCTCAAAAAAGTGGTCTTGAGACAAAAGACCGATATGGACTCCTAAAACACTGAGTACCTTAAAGTATATTATCAGATAAAAGCTATAGTAAAGGTGCAATGAAATTATAGAAATATTAGACATAATGATATAATAATGATATAATATAGTATTAAACAAAAGCCTGAAAATTACATCTCTAAACTGCAATGAAATGTAGGTAGTATTAGACATAATAATAATAATAATAATATTAATAACATAATAATAATATTAATTATTATTACTATGTTATTATTATTATTATTACACACACAACATTTTTCACAGAAACATGAATTGTCAGGACCATCCGGCAGTCAGCCAATCAGAGCTCCTTCTGTGGGAATATTCATGAGCGGGTGCAATACCAAAAACCAGCTGTATGAGCGCTGTTCTGACACACAGAAAATACACAATTTCTGGGTTTTGTGTATAAAAAGGTCTTTTTTTTTTTTTTGGGTATTTAAGCTTTCTACACCTATAGAAACACTTCTACGCTTTTATAATTTTTATTTGATTAGCAGGACACCGACCCTGTCCTGTTAATAAAAAATGTCTGGCTAATGTCGGTGTGTATTCATACCAAAAGTCCTCTTAATAACAAAGGTGCACACACACACACACACACACACACACACACACACACACACCACACACACACACACACACACACACACACACACACACACACACACACACACACACACACACACACACACACACACACACACACACACACACACACACACACACACACACACACACTAGGGCTGCTCGATTATGGTAATAATCAAGATTATGTTGGTCAATAATTAATATCACGATTATTAAATATGATTATTCATTGACTTTGAAAACATCCATTTATTGAACTTTAAAACAAATAATAATTTGAACAGTATCTTTTTAACTGTTGATTACCCTGAAGTTGAACGTATAATTCAACTGAAAAACCAATACAAAAATTAATTGAATAAATGATACATTACTAAAAATGAATTAGATCAAATATGTTGTAGTGCAACTGTCACAACCTAGCAAAGCAAAATAATCGTTTTTTCCGATTATGTTGTTTTCGTAATTGTGGCAGGCCAAAATCGTAATTGCGATTAAAATATGATTAATTGCACAGCCCTAACACACACACACACATACACACTTTTGTCTAACACGCTAACACAGTTCTGTACTGTTATGCTGTTGTGTTCAGTCATTGTTCTTATGTTGAACATGAATACATTTACTTTGTAAGTGATTATGGGACGTATTTCTTCTTTATATACATTTTCCTTCATACTTTATTGCCGTGAAATAGGTATTAAATTATATTCAAAGTGGTCTTAAAAAGGTGTTAAAAAGTCTTAAATTTGAGTTGGCGAAACCTGCAGGAACCCTGTACAATAAAAAGTCCTGCATTCAAAATGTTACAAGTAAAAGTAGAAAAGTATTAGCATCAAAATATAGTTAAAGTACCACCTGCAGAGGGATCTAGATGCAGGTGTTCTTTTCCCCATAGAGCCCACTCGCTGCACATTATCCCTTGCATAAAGATAGATTGTGTTTCCCTTACAACATGTTGTACACAGTGGAAATAAACATTCTGGGATCTTATACATTACACTCCTTCTGAATCAAACCGTCACGGTAGCCTAACCTTACTGATCCCTCTTCAAATAGAAAAACACACGTTACTTTACCAGCAGAGAGAAAATGGATTATTAAATTATTAATGTGACTAATAAAGAGCAGTTTGATTATTAAGTATTATTCTGTTGATCGATGTCATTACATTTGGTGACAAACACATAATGACTTGTTTATGACTCGTTTTGTCAAAGTTTAGGACTTGACGTGACTTGAACTTGCCCATCCTGACTTGAGACTTGACTTGGACTTGCAAAACAATGACTTGAGACTTGACTCGGACTTGCAAAACAATGACTTGAGACTTGACTTGAACTTGAGCGCAAAGACTTGAGACTTGACTCGGACTTGCAAAACAATGACTTGGTCCCACCTCTGGTATCAACACTAATTCGGCTGACTTTTATATTTGATCCAATTGGTAGATAGGCTGTATTTACACCATAAAGGTGCACAGCTGATATAAAGGGACACCTAGTGGTTTAAAGCATGTTATTGAATTTCATTATTTGTATTATTAGATATGAATAGGATCCCTATAAAGTATATCATTACTATTTATTCTCTACTAATAGTTAATTAAAGACTGTATATAATGACTATTTTGCACATCCCTTTCAAGATTTCAAAATGTTCTAAGGTTTATTGACATATCATATAGGCCTACACAACTATGGTGTAGTTCTGCATTGAATGAAAAACTTGGGTCGCAGGTTCCTCAATAGTGCATTACAAGACAATCTATCAATATTTGTGCATACCTCCAGCAATGTAACTATGTTGAAGCACTTATTTAACTGATATTATACATAATGTATTATACTCTTATAAGATGTATGTAGATATTTCATCTCCGGCCTTGTCAGGTATTGAACAATCAATAAATAAAGAACACAGAATTATTAAATATAAAACACAGAATTTGTGTGATTATACTAAATTATTTACAAATAAACACCACTGCATATTTACAACTGTTACACATGCTGATGTAACGCAAATGTTCCAACTTGGGATCAATAAAGTATATCTTATCTTAAGCTGATCGATGGCTGCTGCCATATTTGCAAAATTTGCCTCTGAACCTTGACAAGTGAATGTTTCAGGCTTATCAATTAATGTAATGTAATGTTATCAATTAATAACAGGGGTCACAGGGTGGACCCATTCAAATCCAGTTTTGGACAGTCTGCCGTGGTTCCATCCCATTTCAAGTGCTGTTCGAGGCTCGGCATAACCCTCGGAGCACACTCTCCAATCCCAGAGCTTAGGACTATCACGGGGTTTGTCAAACAGAGCACATGGTGTAGTGGCTAAACGATAGCTGGGGATTCTGGGTAGTGTAGTGTCTTCTGCCATCCTTTACTCCGAAAAAATATTTGATTCTCCGAATCGAAGGGGACAAATACAAAAGCATTGCACACAATTTAAACCAATCAATGTTGTGTAATTAACAAGGATAATCTGGTGTTTTTTAGTCGATGAGTAGTGCAGATATCACTGTAAAAATCAATCGACAGTAAGGAGGAATACTTACTTCCGGGTGTACAATTCTCCGTTATCCAATGAGAATGGACGCTCACATTGCCTTTCAGGGCAGCCGACACAAACGAATGCCGTGCTTCCATGAGCGTCAAATCCCGCCGCAGATGGGAATACATTGCAATCAGTTGAAAGCTATTTGCGTCGCTTTATGAAGCTGAAGGAGCCTAGGAGCGTCACAACTGCACGCCACGGACACTGACCAAACGTCGCTCCTGGACGATTATGGAGTGAGAGTGTGTTTGCATTCCACCTTTCCGGTATTGTAGTACGTGTGGTCATAACTGCTTTAAAGTACAAAAAAACGACTTCGCTCAGGTGTGGATGTGGTTTTGTAGCGAGGAAAAAAATGGCTTGCCTAACAAAACAAATTCAGAGTCTAACCGGGGCGTGGTTTGCAATTCCGCCCAGCCAATAGAACTAGAATATAAATTGGCACTCTTTTATCACCAGGTTCGTACCACCTCTCTAGCAGGGACTGAAAATGGCCAAAAGAGTTCCCGGCACTGAGTAGTCCCGGCGGTGTGAACGCGACATTATTGGTACTAACAGAACTAAAGAACCAAAGTACCAGGGAATGTCCTGCGGTGTGAATGCGGCTCATGACGTCAAGCATTGACTGTACGGCAACCCAAGAGGACATTTTACACGGCCAAATTCCGAATGTATTGAAACTCCAGACTCAACGTAATCGCTTGAGCCTCTTCGGAGGGTGCTAACATTTAAACATACACTTCATTCTTTACTTTGTCCGAATATTCTGCAAACCGGCTTCAACACATGTATTTCGGTGTATTCACGGCATTATTTTTGTTATTCTACAGTATTGTTGTAGTTATTTGTTAATGTATATAACCCAATGTGTGTTCTTTGAAATTGAAAAGGATATCGCATTGTGTGTGTTACTTTCGTTGCAGTTGGATATGTCTTAAGTGTAATTTGGCTTGGCTTCCTATTTATGGACATGCTTTTATTTTGAAGGAGAGGTAGCGCTGTTGACAGGAAGTTGTTGTTGCTATGGAAACAACGTGACGGAGATTAACGGATAAAAGTAATATCTACATATAAAGACGGAGAAAGTAAACAATAACGTTTATGTTAAGTGTTAGCACCCCCCGAAGAGGCACAAGCTAGAGATGTTGATATTGGAGATTTCAATACATTCAATTTGAAAACAAAACGGGGAAAAAAACAAATGAAACGATATCCGAATAGTAGGCTACTCCAACGAACGAATATTCTGATATTTGGGTACAGCCCTAGTATGTATAAATAAATACTAGTGACAGTGACGTGAGCAGTTATGTGGAGAAACAACCGCAGATGCTTCGCTGTTGTTTTCCTGAATGATAACAGGTCGCTTACGGTTGTGACCTGTTATCCCCGGTATACCCTAGTCAGCGCCCCTAGTTACACCAATCAGCGTGTGATTACCGTACAGCCAATCACAATGCGTGACGTCATTGGTAAGCGACGGACCCCGAACACATATGGTAGGGCGAAACAAATATGGTACTGACACGGCACAGGACTTGCGTACGGCACTTCCTACGCCTGTTTTCCCTTTATAAATCACAATCGACTCGAAATGCGGTGCAGCTTTTGCGGGCTTCACGTAACGCCCATATTTGCCTATAAATAGTCAAAGAAACGCCCATTTATTCATTCATTCTGACTGACTTATGAAGAAGATCGCAGGAAATTATGACAGAACAGCTAAGAAAGACATCTCACACCGTGTCAGATTTTGGTTATTTTGGGGAGGTGGAGATAAATCATATTGTTTGGTGGATGCAGTTTGAACCAGAGTAGCAGCATGGAGGTCGGATCGTCACCAAAATAAATAAATAAGTGGTCCGAAAAAGGTTAATGACAAAAAAAAAACACATAGCCTTCCTCAGGCAGTGTGTTTGTACCGGGGACAGGAGACCCCCCCTTGATGAGAGACTGTAAGAATGATCGGGGAATCCCTCCGGAGTGGAGTGACGACTGGATCTGAATAATTTTTTTGTATTTGGTAGTTTGTGTTTCCAGCTGTTGATCAGCAACTATATATCCATAATCCACTAGTTAAAGGAAATACAACTAATGTGTTGTGTTATATTAGCTGTTCAATTTACCACATAGGTGTTCTTAGTTTCCATACCTCCTGTGTTTTACGAGCGACTATCAAGGCGGCGAACGGCATAAAACACGATTAAACATGATAGGCTTATATAAAACCATGCTCGTATCTACAACCTAGAAATGCAAAACGGCGTCAGTTTAAAGTAATTCTGTCCTCCTGCTTACCGCATCATTTAGAATACATTTCTTAACAAGAGAACATAATCGAGGGGTGATCAATAACATTTCCGTATTTATTTATTTCTCCAAGTTACGTTTTTGTGTGCACTGAGGAGTCTCAAACAGGCATTTGTTTAATCATTTTAAGACTTTAAGGCTTAATCAATGTTTGAAAATGAATTCTTCATATATGATAAATGAGAGGTAACATTTTATTTATGGTATTATTTCCACATATTCTCTCCATTCTTCCTTCTGCCAACGGTGTCGCAGTTTTCTCGTCTCTCCCGTTTTTGTGCCTTCTTTGGGTGAGTGCCTTTCTTTAATATTTATTTTCTTCATGTTCTCTCCATCTCCAGTACTACTCTCCACAAACAGATCCCCGTCTATGACAGAAAAAAAAGAATTTAGATTAACATTTTCAGTATGCTTTTGCTTATTCCCCCATATATAACTTAGCTCTGTTGTCTTAAGTTTCATGATGTTACAAATTCACAAAAATACAATGTTTACTTCAATCTAACACACTCATCATCAAACTTGGTCCTCCATCAGTGGCATGTTGACTATGTCTGCCTCTCACACCTGGGGTTGGCATTGGAGGCTGTCGGCACAGGGGCAGTGGTCCCGGGGCCCCTCCTGGTCCCAGGCCAGCATGTCCATCAGCAGGTTGGGGCGGCTCACACAGGACTCCCCCCTCTCTGGTCTGGGATTACACACTGGAAACAGCAGCTCTGCAGGAAGCAGCACAGAGGAGACAATGGGAGTTACTCTGGTCAGCAACAGTGGCCATTGAAGATTATATCATTACATTACATTACATTACATTGCATTAGCTGACGCTTTTATCCAAAGCGACTTACAATAAGTGCGTTCGACCAACAAATACAAACTTGAGAAAACAGAATCATATAAGTACATCAGGTTTCATAGAGCAAAAACATTTCAAGTGCTACTCAACTGGCTTTAGGTAAGCCAGTCCTTTATTAGTATATAAGTGCTTTGTTAATAGTTCTATCGCTCGAAGTGGAGTCGAAAGAGATGAGTTTTCAGTCTGCGCCGGAAGGTGTGTGAGCTTTCTGCCGTCCTGATGTCAATGGGGAGCTCATTCCACCATTTTGGAGCCAGGATAGCAAATCCACGTGTTTTTGCTGATGGGAACTTGGGTCCCCCTCGCAGTGCGGGTGCAGCGAGCCGTTTGGCTGATGCAGAGTGGAGTGCACGTGCTGGGGTGTACGGTTTAACCATATCCTGGATGTAGGAAGGGCCAGATCCATTCGCAGCATGGTATGCAAGTACCATTGTCTTGAAGTGGATTCTAGCAGTTACCGGAAGCCAGTGGAGGGAGCATGGTGTGGGAGAATTTAGGAAGGTTGAAGACCAGACGAGCCGCTGCATTCTGGATGAGCTGCAGAGGTCGGATGGAACATGCAGGTAGACCAGCCAGGAGGGAGTTGCAGTAGTCTAGGCGTCTATATCACCTGATATATAAGACGTGTGTTAAATTTGAATGGCAGAAAGTCTTGTTGCAGTTTCCAGATATTAAGAGGGGCCCAGGGGAACTTCAAGAGAGATTTTCCTCAGATATAATGCAGTTAAAGTCTTGTTAGTTAATGATTCATTTCCTGCAAGGCTCATGAAGAGGCCTGGAGACAATAGTCGGCCTGGATTATCAATAAATGTATTCATTCCAAGTAAGCTGACTTTGGGGTGGAATAAAGTTCAGAGGAAGGCCTTAGAGTATGGGAACAGTTAACCTTTGTTAAATAATTCACATAGCTTTCAGAGGGGAAAAACATGTGACATTTGTGAGGGGCTGCATGATGAAATGAGTGTGCGTGACACATGCTGAGGGAAATTAGTGTGTGCTACTATTTCACTGCTTGAGAGCAGAGGTAATGTTTTCCTCGTTATTATTGATATTAAAGTAATTTACATAGATTGCTTGTATTAGTCAACCATAAACAAACTAGATCTTAGACTTATCTTAAAAATGCCAAGGGTGTCTGGAGCTGGGTGAACTGATGGGGGAGGGGGCCGGAGAGAGGGAAGTCTCTGAAGAATGTGTGTGTGTGAAAGCTGCAGTAATACGAGACAGCGAACACCAGATGTGTTTGTTTTGCTTCAAACTAAGAGACTGTTTCCGGATCATCTTGGCTGGCTCGCGCTGATTCGCTACAACACGCCATCGTTTTGCATCTCCCAATGAGATGACCTGAAAGGAGGAGCATCTGACACAGCTCCTCCTGTTTTGTTTTTGTATGTAAGCCTGTTCTGTCTTTGGTTCGTTCTCTCTTCCTCCTGCTGACAAGACAAGTAAGTTAGATCTCCCAGCGGGAGGAACCAGAGCCGGGGTAATCCGGATTACTTCGTGATGTTGTGTTATTGTATCTTTTGCCATTAAATCAGCATATTTGTTATAACCTTACCAATGGTTGCTGTGAATTTCTTCCTCTGTTAATCTGACCCATTCACAAAAGGACGCGCGGAGGCAGAGGGGGGGGGGCCTCAGAGCCCCAGCCAGAGTGTGACTCCTGTGGCTTGCTCCTGCCCCAACACCATGTGTAACCACCAGTGTTGGGACTAACACGTTACAGTAACGCCGTTATTTTTGGCAGTAACTAGTACTCTAACGCATTACTTTTTAAATTCAGTAACTCAGTTACCGTTACTACATGGTGCGTTACTCCGTTAGTTTTTTTTAGATAGTCAACAGCCAGGCGAACAGAGATGAGAACTGTACTTAAGTACAGTACTTGAGTAAATGTACTTTGATACTTCCCTGCGTCACATGCGGAGACGGCTGTGGGCGTGTTTGTGTTGTTTACTAACAAGACTATCATGGCGGCGGCGGAGCTCAAGTCTAGTTTCTCCACCTGGAGATATTCTCACTATTTCACTTTTGTCGAGCACAAGAAAAGAACGTTTTAGTTAAATGTAAGTTGTGTCTTGGCGGGTCAAAGATCCTATCTACTGCCCAAACCAGTAATTCAAATCTCTTAAAACATCTGCAAAAACAACATGCTGGGACAAGCTAGTAGCTAAGACCATAGAGACTCAGCCGACGCCACTCCACCTCCACCTAAGCAACAGCGGCTGGATTTTAACCAAGGGACTGCTGGCCAGGGAAAAGTCGATAAAGCCATTGCATGGTATGTTGTAGAACACATGCAGGCTATTGCTACAGTGGAGTCACCCGCTTTCAGGGAGCTAGTTAGCATGATAGCATGTCCGGGCGGCACACGGCATATGGGACGGAACACTTTTTCCAACTATCTGGAGAAAGAATATACAAAAATGGAAAGCCAGCTAATATCGATGCAATCCAGATTGCATATAAGGCATGTCAAGTTGATCAACAGATTGTATTATTCTCCAATGCAATAACAGTACTGAAAGGAAGGCTATAAGGGCATTAATGGGAGCCCTTTTTTAAAGTAACGAAAACGTTACTTTTCACAGTAACGCATTACTTTTGGGTGTAAGTAACTAGTACAGTAACTGAGTTACTTTTGACATGAAGTAACTAGTAATGGTAACTAGTTACTGGTTTTCAGTAACTAGCACAACACTGGTAACCACTATTATGAGTTTGCTGTTATATCTCTCACAGGCTCCGCCCTCTACTGGACTCTATGGGTACTACCTTATCATGCAAGCATTCACCTACTGAGATTTCTATAGACGTATAGCCGGCCCCGGGGCGGGCCTACCTGAATGCGTGCGCATCTCACTTCCGTATAAAGGAGGCCCCGCCTCCTGACCACATCCTTTACTCTTCAGCGAGCGGAGGTGATAGCCTAGCACTGAGTCCGAGACGTATTTTTTGAGAGAAAGGAAGAAAGAGAAAGAAAGATAGCGGCTTCGAGTGTTTGGGGGACCAGGATATGGCCGAGGCGGTGACATTTCACGTTCGCCATTCCTTCCGAGTCCGGCGTCCATGGAAGTCCACCGCCCAGGGCTGTACTCTCCCTGTATGATGATCATGGCGGCGGGTGTGTGGGCTACTCGTCATTGCTAGAGATGCCCCCCCTCACCAGGTCAGAGCGATTATTGGGCCGCAAGGCCGAATAAGTAGCTTGGTCCACGAGCCTTGCCCCAGGCCCGGTTCCCCCGGGGACCGGTGCTCGGTGGCTTCACATGATATAGGGTCGACCCTACTTCATCACAGGCCGCCGCCGCTGCCTGCCGTGATGTCCCTGGGATATCACGTCGCATGGCATTTTTCCAAAGAGGACCGTGTTGATCTCCTGGGAGCCCCCGTGTTTACGGAAGGGCTCTATGGATCGATCTCCTTGCTCACGGGATAAGGAGTAATCGCAGCGTGGCTGATTCTTGCCCATCCCAGCGGAAGAAACACTGTCCTACACTCCCCGCCCCTGTAAACCCCAGTATAGGGAGCCAGCAGGTGGGCGTGTGCACGTGAGTGGAATAAACCGTGTGCTGTCAAAGCACTGTGCGGGTTCAAGAGACGCTATTGCCGGCGTGCTGTTGTCAGAAAACACACCTTGCCTGGTATAATAGCTCCGATTAATGCATTTCACACTTGAATGGGAAATACAGCGTTAATACGTGGGCGCGCAGGCCTCGTGAGAGTGGCCGCGGTGCGTTCAGGGACCTCCGCAGGGGAACGGTGGTTTACGTTTGTAAACTCTAGTTCTAGAGTGATGTGTGTGTGTGGGAAAAATGCATTCAGTGAGAATGAGTGCATTTTTCCCAGAGTAAGAGTAATCTCTCTCCACAATTCCACTTTTTCCCTTAATGTCCATTTCGAAGAGACGGCATTGTGACGGCGCGCGCGGCCCCCCCCTCCCCTGACCCCTAGTTTCCACTGGGTCCGTCTGCGGCGCGTTACTGCGAGCCGGCATGCACGACGCTCCGCTTCCTTCTGAAACGCTCGTGAAACGCGCCCGGTAGGGTATGACGCCGGAGGAGGCCCGAACAAAACCGTGGCGCAGCCGTAACGTGCCGCACGGACCCAGTGGAAACTAGGGGTGAGGGCAGGCCGCGATGCGTCAAAGACCTCAGTAGAGAGAAGAGTCACCGCAGCGCGCGCTCCTCCACAGGCTTTTCTGCAGACGAGGGAGCGCGGTGAGACGAAGGGAGAGCTGCCGGCACCGATATCTCGTGCCCGCGGCGCCCTCCACCTCTTCGGCCCACCCCGTGGAACCGGCGTGCCGGCACTCACGGGGACGGGCTGCCCGTCTTCACGGATCTGACTGGCCTGGCGGGGGGAGAAAATCTCTCCGCCCGGGACGAGAGGGCGAATCCCGCCTCCTCCCTAACACAGATCACTACGTTTTCTAATAAGAATGAGGTTGATCTGTATCCAAATCTGAGTGTCTTTTGTTTCCTTAAATGCTACACTTACACACAATGTTAACCGTACAAATTCCCCATTCGCTGCCCCAGCTGTAGCTCCTGTAAAGGAGGTGGCTAGTGGGCATGCGCAGATGAGAGGGATGAACCGCAGGGAGTGCTATCTAAAGGAAAGTGCTATGCGGGTGCAGGGACATTATGGCCGGCGTATTGCTGTCAGAGAACACACTACGCCTAGAGCAAAGACTCCAATTAATGCAGTTTTCCATAGTGGTAAAAGCTGCATTATGGCGGAGTCCGCACTCACACAAGAGCGCGTGGCGGTGCGTTCAGGGACCTCAGTAGAACACACTACGCCTATTTAGACTGAGTGGCGAAGTCCCTCCCCTTCCGGTGGACCTCCATGGGACCTTATTTCATAACAATTATGTATTGAAGTCAATGGAGAGAGAAAGATTATCTTTCAATCCCGTTAGAATTGTGCCACAAATTACACATACGATGTTTGTCAATTTAAAGATAATTTTGCAAGTAAAAAAAAAAAAAAGGTGTCGTAAAACACATTTGTTTGTGTGAAACGCTCAATGTACTACAACTCTGGTCTCGCAGAACAACACACGTCACCAAGATAGATGGCCGTCACTACTGTCTTGTCAACAAAACGATTGCCTACCCTCACTATCACCACAATGAAACACGTCCAGAAGAATGTCATGCAAAGCTGCCTGCCTGCCTTCCTTTGATTCTCTCTGAACTGCCTGGTCTTTTTAATGTTTAATGTCAACCATTTGTGCAGATAGCATGAAGTAGAAAAGATCGGCGATCGCCGATGCTAGCGTTAGCATTTCTCCCCCGGGCTTAAATTGTGTATTATAGAATGATCACACCGGTGACAGTACTCTTCAAAGGGTTCACGAAATATGACTACTACTCTTACTGTTACTAGATGTTTGGTTACTTAATGTTACTTCATATTAAGGCTAATAAAAATGACAAGGCTGTAATGCTAACTAATGTGCTTGCTACTAGCTAGGTAGCTAACTTGATCCAGCCACTCCTGGTCCTTTCATCAGACGGGAAGCGAAAGAACGAGCAAGACCCATTGCTGGTATGATAACAACCTGGTACTAAGCACACAGGCATCTTGTTAAAGTTATCTTATCTTAGCCAGCGCCATATAGATAGATTATATCTATATGGCGCTGATCTTTGCTATCTCTTAGTGGAGGACAACAATTGTGACATCACTTACGCGACTCTGGGATTTGTAGTCTTTCTAGTTGAGTATTTTTCATAGTCTTATATTCAACAGTTTTACGACAAACTGTGACTTTTTTGACATGGAAATTATTTTTTAAGATTGACAATCATATGTGTAATTCATGGCACAATTCAAACGGGATCAAAAGATAAGTTCTCTCTCCATTGACTTCAATACATTATTTTTCCGAAATAAGGTCCCATGGACCGGAAGTAGATGGGCGTGACTTCGCCACTCTATTATGGTGGAGCGCGCGCTCACACAAGAGCGCACGGCGGTGCGTTCAGTAAATAATCGTCCCTTTCTGTGTCGACCCTCCATGGGCAAATCTTCCCTTCACAGGAAGTTTTGCGGCAGAACAGGTCACCAGAGAGCAGAGGCGCGGGAAGGTATTTTGAGTGGGGGTGCTGAGGTGCTGGACTCCAGTGAACACTATTACGGGCACTATAGAGCACGCACAAAAGCACTCCCCACACGCAGTACACCCGTGACTGTTTGTTAGGGCTCAGGCACTTAGGAGGTAGGACCCAATTGCACGACCCGGGAGACAAAAGTTAAAGTAAAGAGGTAAAGTTGAAACAAAAAATGGTCAATAACTAATATCTCAGGATGAGATGACAAAAATTGAGAAAAAATGATAATCGCTCACATGGTGAGGAACAACACTTTTCTGGAGCACAAAAGAGCATAGACCTGACCAAGGCAAAAGACAAGGAGCATAGACCTGACCATGACCATACAATAAAACGAACTGACCCTGAACACTGGGAGACAGGGAATTTAAACACAGGGTAACAAGACACAGGTGGGAACAATCAGGGGCGGGGCTGACACTGATGAGCACAGGAGATACAGAAGGGGTGACAGGTGAAAACAATCAGGAAATTAGACACACCAGGGAAACTAATGACAGACATGAAAACAGGGGAAAAGACCAGACAATACACAGGGAGGAAAACATGATAAGGAGACAAGCAAACACCCACTACCAGACACACAAAACTAAAAACGTGACACAACACAAGAATCGTGACACTGTTACAATGAAGGCTCGATAATCAGCTCACGGCATATAGGCAGGGGTAAAGTGATATTTTTTACGAGTGGGGAGCGGACCTCGCCTCCTCCGGAGGGATGTTCCCCCGGGAAGATTTTTTTTAAATATTTAAGTTAAAAGCATCAATCTGGTGCACTTTGAGAGCAACATTAAGAGATCTATGGATACATCTCTCAACACCCAGATGAAACAGAACTGTAAGC